>NW_027494965.1:0-277737 GCF_021521415.1 Bidens hawaiensis
AGCTATCATTCCAGTATTGGTATGGCCCCATTTGAAGCACTTTACGGTCGTAAGTGCCGCTCCCCGATTTGTTGGAGCGAAGTGGGTGAAGCTCAAATCACAGGACCTGAACTTGTTCAAGAGACAACCGATAAAATCGCCAAGATCCGTGATCATCTGCTGACTGCCAGAAGCCGACAGAAGAGTTACGCAGATCGCAGGCGAAAGCCTCTCGAATTTCAAGTTGGTGATCTTGTTCTCCTCAAAGTGTCGCCTTGGAAAGGTGTTGTCCGCTTTGGGAAGAAAGGTAAGCTTGCTCCTCGTTATGTTGGTCCATTTAAGATTCTCGCGCGTATAGGAAAAGTTGCCTACAGACTTGACCTGCCGCCCGCACTCAGTAATGTGCATCCAACGTTCCATGTATCCAATCTCAAGAAATGTTTAGCTGACGAGAACCTTCACATTCCACTTGATGAAGTTCAAGTTGATGAATCTATGCATTTCGTTGAGAAGCCTGTTGAGATTATGGATCGCGAGGTACAGCAAACCAAGCGCAGTCGTATCCCTATCGTGAAAGTTCGCTGGGAGTCCAAGCGCGGAGCCGAGTTTACATGGGAAAGGGAAGATCAAATGAAGATCAAGTACCCACACCTGTTCTCTGCGCAACCTACTTCGAGATAAAATTTCGGGACGAAATTTCTTAAAGTAGGGGAGACTGTGACATCTGACCCGATCCGACCCGACCCAGGTACCCGTTTCTCCGATCCGATCTCTTTCTTTTATGATTTAATATTTATTTATACTTATACTTTTATTTTTAATAATAATATTTTCCTTCCCGCCTCTTCCTCTCTTTTCCTTTCCTCCGTCCCGTCCCTCTTATTCTCTCCGCCTTCTTTCTCTCTTGTCGCCGTCCCGCCCTTAAGCCTTGAACCCCTTCTCTTATTTTTGTGTCCTTTGTTTCTTCCCGCCTAAGGTTGTCTGCGCAGCTCCACGCGCCAGACTCCTTACAAGGAAGCCTGCGCGAAGACCTGTTGTTCCTGCGATACGCGGGGCGAACTGTTCTCGCAGCGCGCTAAGAATTGTAGTTCTTCTCGCAGCGCGCTAAGAACGGTAGTTCTTCCCGCGACGCGCTAAGAATTGTAGTTCTTCTCGCAGCGCGCTAAGAACGGTAGTTCTTCCCGCGGCGCGCTAAGAATGGTAATTCTTCCCGCGGCGCGCTAAGGTTTGTTCTGTCAGCCTTCGCCCTCGCGCGTGCGTTCGACCCTTCTCGCGCTAAACCCTTTGAGTTTTCTTCTGTTTAATCTAGCCGTTTGCTTTTGTGTTGTCTATTCTTCTGTGCTGTTGACCTAACCTATCTTATGTCTGAAAAGTTACTTTCGGCGCAGCATGCGCACCAACCCCATTGGTTGACAGAAAAAGTGACTGACATTATCTTTTGAGATCTGCTTTTCCATGCTTGACCAGTACCTTTATCTGACCCGCCCATGCCTGTTTACTGTTACCTGTCAGCTTTTCCTTGCCCCCTGCAGCTGCCATATCTTTTGATATCTTTTGCTTTTGGAATCTTTTGCTTTTTGAGATTTTTTCCCCTTTTCTAGGGATTGTGTTCCCTAGGGTTTCTCTATAAATAATAATCTTATTTTCTTTCTAACACATCACACACAAACACTTAATTTAACCTCCTCCTTGCTCTCTCTGCCGCCTCCCTCTCTGCCTCCGTCTTCCTCCCTGTTCTGCCCTGCTTTTCCGGTAATATATATTATATATAATAATTTACTTATTAATTATGCTAACTTATAATCAAGACTTAAAGCAAATCGTTAAAACAATAATCTTTAATTATAGGTTAACTTGTGCTTGTTTAAAGTTGGTTCTTGCTTTATCTTACACCGCATCGTTTATCAAGTGAGTAATCTCGTACCTAATCCCTTTTTGCTTTTAATGTTTTGGGATGTTCATGTGTTCATACAAACTTAGAGTCTTAAACTGTTTATGAACTTTAGTCGCGCAGTATCCCATGTGTTGAGGACGTAGACTTGGCTGTTTATTTGTATGTGTGGATCATTAACCGTCTTGTCGGTCTATTCCGCAGTTCTCATGGTACCATTAGATGAACACGGGAGAACTATCGTTTATGATTTTCTCTTTTGTTTACACTTGCACAGTCTTTCTTGTTTGTGAGCTCAATTGTGAGCACTGGCAGTCTATGAATCTTAGAGTTGGTCCCGATCAGATTACACCCTTGTTGAAAACCAGACATACACATGTTGCGCGCAGATTTATTGTTATCTATGTATTGTATTAAACTTGATTTCTCACCAACACGCAAGTGTTTGACGTTTTATTTTAACACATGTTCAGGTTTGCAGTAGTTGTTTTGGAGCTTGTGGACACGTAGGAAGTTTTCTTTATTTTGGACCTAGATTAAAATGTATCAAGACAAGTTATTGTTGTTCGAATATTATAATATATTGATTTATGTTGCTTTATGTTATCTTCTGTCTACTTTGCGTGTGCGCGAATGAATGTATTTATTAAATATTGACACCCAATAGTGTCACGAGTAATGAAACAATATGTGGCGCCCCGATGTATAATCCGCCTTTGGTCGGGGTGTTACACCTTATGCCCACCTGCCTTTCCTGTTGTAACCCCGAGAGTCTCCTTTGCCACTTGGATGATATTTTCCAGCATAGCTTCCCATATATGGGTTGAGTCCCCATTTACTCGAGCCAATGTCTGCAACCTGAGTTTATCCTTAAATAGTGGAAGGTTTTCGTCCTTCAAATTTCCCCATTGAATTCTAGTTGTACATTTCCTCTCTTGAACATTCATCTTATTTCTGAAACTTATATCCGCCACCAGCAATCGATGTTGAGTCACAACCGTCTCCCCAGGTATGACTTTGTAGTTCTTCCACCAATGTCGGTCTCCTTGCCTCATCAAAAGGTAGTAAATTTGCGTGTCGCGTCCGCCACTGCTAAAAGTGATCAAATGTGAATCTATTTTCTTAAAATATGAATTTATAATACCTAGGTCATGGGCCACCGCAAACTCTAGAAGATATGTTTCGGTCTCATTCCTATCACCAAAACCGAAACCCCCATGTACGGATTGAAAACCATCGTTAACCTTACCAATGTGTCCATTAAAATCACCTCCTATACAAATCCTATCACCCCTAGGTATGCCCCTACCACTGCGTCTAGGCAATCCCAAAATTCTCTCTTTTTTGATCCCCTAAGCCTACATGAGGCGCTTAGGCGCAAACTATTGCCACTACTTCCTATCCTAGTACTAATCTCAACACCATAATCCTGTTATTATGTCTTATCACCTCCACCACACTAGTGTGTAGTTCCTTAGCCACTAGAAACCTCACTCCATTCCTAGATCCATCAAACCTCGAGTACCACAACTTATACCCATTACAATCAGCCCCTCTATACCCTTTCCACTTAGTCTCCTGGAGGCATGCTATCTGAACCTTACGTCTTTTAAGCACATCAACCAATTCTAGCAACTTGCTATTTAGTGTTCCTACATTCAAATAAGCCAAACGAAATATATGTTCCCTATCTTTACCCTTACCTACACCCCCTCGTTTCAGGACATGATCTCAAGTAATAGTCATGGCTCCTACGCTCTATGATTGCAACTAATCACACAAACACAAAAAACAGAACACCCAATCTAAATACTTAAAACCACGTATTGAAAGTCAAAGAACACAAAAATAATAATAATAATAATAATAAATAAATAAATAAATAAATAAATAAAATAAAAAACTTGAAGCTTTTTGGATCCTTATCCAAATGGGTGTTATAGATTTCAGTAATTTATAATCTATGAAGCATAGCAATTAAATCTTGAAGTCTTTTGGATCTTTATCCAAATGGTTCAAATGGGTATTATAAATTTCACTAATTTATAATCTCTGAAGAAAAAAAATTTATATTTAAGCTTTTTAGATCTTTATCCAAATGAGTATTATAAATTTCAGTAGTTTATAATCTCTCAAGCAAAAAAATAAATAAATCTTAAAGCTTTTTGGATGTTGAATCCAAATGAGTGTTGAAGATTCAGTGATTAAGTTAACAGCAGCACAAACCCTAAAAGAAAAAGTTAAAATTAAAGATCAGGGAAGAAGGTACCTTGAAATGGATAGATCTTGTGATTCTTGAAAGATATTAGTGTCGATTAAATTTAAATCGAAGAACAGACAAGACTGAATTTTACCTAATAACATCAATCTTAATAACATTATCCATAGCGATATCCTTATCAAAGATGTGGTTCCCTATTCTTACCAGAAGATGCGATTTCCTTTTATTATAAAAACCAACCCTAAATCATACCTTTTTGGTCGAATTGGAGAGAAAATAGAAAGCGGCGATCAGACGGCGGCGGTGTACGAGTCCCGGCATTGTAGGGCAGTCACACGGCAGCGGTGTACGAGTCCCTGAGAGTGTATCGGGTCGTTGTTCAGTTCTTTGATAAGAGTATTATTGACTTCCTAATAATAAATGAAATTAAAATCCAATATATATATATATAGGGCAAAGTTAACGTACAAATAAAATTAGCATGCTAAACGTGAAAATCAAGTAGAGTAATTATAAATACAAGTAGAGTAATTATGTAAGGAGTAATTATAAATACAAGTAGAGTAATTATGTAAGTAATTACATAATTACTCTACTTGTATTTATAATTACTCTACTTGATTTTCACGTTTAGCATGCTAATTTCATTTGTATTTGATTCAAACCTTATATATATATATATATTAGAAACGATAATGTAAAACAACCACATAATACTTCATTACATTAACATATTATAAAAAATTCATAAAACATAAAATAAACCAAACATAAACATATAAAGAAAAAAACCATAAAATAAACATATGAAGTAAAAAAGACAAAAAAAATTACACATATATAGTTAGAAAAAACTAACAAATCTAAAATAACTTTGTGAAACATAATTATGTTTTAAAGAAATCATATATTATTTTTTAGTATATCCTTATTTTATAGAATTTTTACATCAAATATTTGATGAAATTAATTTAATGAGATGCTATAACCTGTTTAAGGAATATCTTGGTTTGATAAGACCCATACCCGTGAATTCGGGTCAAATGCATGAGAAGACTCTATTTACAAATAATATAATCTGATGACTTGAAAGAATGTAACAGACAACCAGAGAGCTTTTCAAGGATTTGTTAATATATATTATAGATAGGTTACATGGGTGGTAGAATATTCTTTGTCTACGTTGCAGACACTATAACAAAAAGGGCTTTTTAGGACCTTTTGTGTAGGACACTTGTAAAATAGTGTCCTAAAATCTATTTAATAGGACAAATGAACATTTGAGGTCCTTTTACAATATACGTTACAGAACCGGTGTCCTAAAAAGTTATTTAATAGGATGGATGATTCTTTGGGGGTCGTATTATCATATAACTTAATAAGACACTTAAAATGTAAATCTTAATAAAGTAATCTATAAGACATGTAGTTGTTGGTGTCACATTATGTGGTAATGTAATAGGACACTTTATCACTGGAGGTTTTATTATAACATAATTTAATATGACACTTTGTAGTTAAGTCATAAATGTTCGGTGTTATAGGACCCTTTCTAGTCGAAGTCATATAAGAACATAACTTAATAGGACATTTTACACTATGGTCATATAACTTTAACCTTTATAAGATGCATAACCGTTGTGGTGTCATTATAATACACCGTAATAGGACATTTGATATTTTAGTCATAAAACATCTGGTTTATAGGACGCTTATTCACTATAGTTTTATTATAACATAACTTAACATGACAATTGAAACTAGAGTGTTATAACTTTAACCTTTATAGGACGATTAATCATTGCGGTGCTGCTATGTAACCTGAGTTGGGTAACCCAACCACCCTGAGGTTGGTATAGAGACCAATAAAATCCACGTGTTATTGGCTACTCCGCTTGATCCATCTTTTCATCTTATCAACCTCTATCTCTTCTCTTCTCTTCTTCTAATAATAATAATAATAAAATTATATATATATATATATATATATTAAAAACTAACATTCAGGCCACTCACAGATATTACTGTTCATGAGTTTATCCCCTTACCAACTGACACGTGTTCTACTCATCCATTCTTTCTACCGTACCGTTGTTGCCATACTAATCATTTATCTTATATCGTTTATGTTCTCTCTCTCATTGTCGTCTTCTCTGCTCTCACGGCTGTAAGACCATTCCCATTCACAATCCAACCCAACTTAAAAAATTAATTTATCTCTCTTTCATCTACATAACCAACCAAACCTAAAATTTTCACTCTCATTAACAACTCAACCAAGTATTTTTTTTTATAATAAAATATAAGAATATTAAAAATAGTAAGGTTTAAGAATTAAACTAAAAATTAGATTAATATTAAATTAACATTAAAATTTAATGAGAAAAAGGAGTGCAATACATAAATGAATACAGATTTGGATAAGCTGTTTTAATTTAATTTTGTTTATTTAGTGTATTATGTTTAAGTATGTTTTAATTTAATAGGAAGTTTTCAATTAAAATTGGAATGAATTAAGTCTGTAACAAATAAATTGTATTATTCGATAAAAGGTTGTGAATTTATATTGGGAAAATTCCCTAAATAACCCAAATAAAGAGAGAGAGAAATAAAAAGATCCAAAAAGTTCCAAGTTTCCCAATATAACCTAAATAATTTGTAGTGAGGCGACGCATAGAAAATATAAGTGACGAGATTTAAGAACCATTTAAAAGATGACACGTGGCAAGATTCTGACAAGTCCGACCATATTTTTGAAAATCTTGGGGGTTCCGTCCAAATTTTTTCTTTAAATCTTTTTGTAAAAAACAGTCTCTTCAGACGGTTTTTTTATGTTTCTCATCTGGTCCGTTCATATTTTGATTATCCCTAGCTTCTTCTTCATCTATATCTTCCTTCATCTTCTTCAATCATCATCATCATCATCATCATCTAATAATAAAAATATAAGAGGAGTATGAATTCAATGACGTCGGATCAGAGTGGAAACGTGGGAGTCGGAATGGCGGCTAATCCGTTGCCGTTTCTTACGCATAGAACGGAACGTAGGCGTCCGGATTCAAGAGGTATAGATTGGAATTCGACTAAAGGCGACAAGGATCGCGGTGAAGCAAATATCCAGGTTCTGATTAGATGCAGGTATGTGTTGTTAATTTTAGCGGGGTGTTTGATTTGCGTGTGTTGTTTAGGATCCTGCTTGAATAATGGAATTGATTTATATTAAGGTTTGTGTATTCGTTGAAGAAATTTGTGTGAATTGGCTGCAAACAATGGATTTTAAAGAGCCTTTTTTTGTTCTTTTTAACTGTGAAATCCTTTTTTTGTCTTAAAATCTTTAATTTGATTGATTGACTGAAGAAAACAACATGGTCATTGAAGATGAAGATGTTAAAGATGAAGAAGATGAAGGAAGATGTAGATGAAGATGAAGAAGTTAGGGATAATCAAAATATAAACGGACCAGATAAGAAACATAAAAAACCGTCTGAATAGACTGTTTTTTACAAAAAGATTTAAAGAAAAAATTTGGACGGAACCCCCAAGATTTTCAAAAATATGGTCAGACTTGTCAGAATCTTGCCACGTGTCATCTTTTAAATGGTTCTTATATCTCATCGGTTATATTTTCTATGTATCGACTCAGTACAAATTATTTGGGTTATATTGGAAAACTTGGAACTTTTAGAATCTTTTTATTGTTCTCTCTCTTCATTTGGTTATTTAGAGAATTTTCCCATTTATAATCCTCAAGCTGTGTCATCTATCGTATGTAGACGGAGGCGCGCGTCCATTTCCGCCGGAATTATATTATAATTTCTAGGGTTTTAAATTGGGGGTTTGTTTTCTTCTTTCTGATGGTTTGCTCGATTTTATATTTCCTAAACAGAATCTGAGTTACTCAAGGTCACTGCATCCTCGGTATGTATTGTTATATCTCTGTTAATGTTATAATTTCTAGGGTTTCTATATTCAGTTATACCTTTCTTAAAATTGTTGTTTGTGTTCGTGTTTGTTGTCTATCTAGGATTTTTGGTTAACTAAAGAGGATCCAACTTGCTCAAACCATATGCATCTTTGGTATGTGTTCTTATATATCTCTTAATGTTTTAACTATTAAGTGTTAAAACTTAAAAGTGGTGCTTGTGTTCATGTTCTGTCTTCGCTTCACTTGCAGTGGTTTGAAGGTGTTGTCTTTGTGTTTTTTTCGAGTTAACCGTTCATACGACTATACGAGGTAAGGGTTTTTTCTTTGATTGTTACTTTTTTTACTACATGTTTATCATTTTCTTGGTTATCAGGCTTGTGATTACTTAATTCAAGTTTGTTGCTTGGCGTGGGAGAACTGGTGGATGGCAAGCGCGTGTTTCTAGCCGGCAGCGTTAGCTGTGGCGTAGCGACGGGTACGTTGCCTTTGGTATTGTTCGATGTTATAGTAATAAAATTGAACTTTTATGCGTTTCACATGCAATTTATATGTCATAATCTTTGGGGTTTATTTTTATGCTAATTATGGTTTTTTTTCTTAATGCTAATTAAGGGCTTTTAGTTTGAGGGTTTTGTTTGATTTTAGTGTGTTCACTACTTATGGACCTCAAATAGCTATCAGTTATATGATAGTGAAAACCTGAACATCATTCATAGGAGTAGTTTGGTGCCCAGTTAATGTCACGGTGAAAAGCCATGGCGTTAAATATTTTGTGATCAAAGTGGATTTCATGTACTTTTATGAAATATATTGTTAATAAAAGTCAATTACCTATATGCTGTAACTAATTTGGCTATAAATCTATTTAGTATTTGAAACTAATAGTGCACGTGCTTTATACGCTGCAAATAGATTGAATTAGAACTGTAAATGCGTGGTGAGTTTATGTGTGAGCTTTACAAAATATATAACGATTAGGAGAACAATAAATTGCAGAATTCGTTTAACAGATATTAACGCAGAGCCCGTTAACGTCAGTTCAACAATAGAATCTATTTACCAACATTTGATTACTGATTGGTATATTAATCTAAACCAGTTAGGCTCGACTAGCTCTTTCGGCTCGTGGAAGCAATATATAAAAAAAAAATTTATTACATAAGACATTTTCTGAAAATTAGATAAAAAAATGAATTGTAGAAGATAGAAACTATAGCAGAGCCCCTTTAAGAGCATTTGTTTAAACAAAATTATTAGAAACTGTCTTCCCTATATTGATACCCTATAATGACTCGAGTTTAATATATAACTGTTTTTTGAAAACTAAAATCTAGGTCGGAGATGAAGTTTTTCTCAAAAGCATTCTAAACCTTACTGAGCCTGGAACCAAATGAGCTAGTTGGTGGTACAGAGATTGGACCAAAATGGTGTGAGGTAAATGTTTAAGTACCAATAAAAAAAGATGAAAAGTTGGTGAGACCATATGGGTTATTTTCAACAATTCAAGATTGTATTGGTGCATCCATCGCATGGCCTTTTCCATTCATCTCGGTATGTATTTGTTAAACTTGTGATACGAGTAATTTTAATAACATGGAACTTAATGCTTATACATGGATGGTTTATTTGTAGGTAGTCCGTGAGGATTGAGGACGCATGATGACTCAGGATTTTATGGTGCTTGTATCTTTTATTGCTTTTATTTTATTTTTTTGAATGTTACAAGAGTTTATGTTGGATAATGTTATAGCTTATTTATGTTTAGCGTTTTTGTTATGAACAAGCTTATTTAATATAATGAAGTTTTATTTCTTACAATATTTAGATGTCCATAAACGTATCCTAAAATTGTGTGTGTGAACGTTTTGTATAATATGATTTGTTTGGACTTCGAATTTTTGTCCTATTAAACGTTAGAACATTGTAAAAGTGTCATAATATGTTTTTTAGGACGTTTAAGTTGTTTATAGACATATTATGCGTCCATAAAATTTAGTTTCATAATCATGTTTGAGATATTAGGACCCTTTTCTTGGTACTATAATGTTCCATCATAAAGGTCTTATAATTAATTTTTAAGGACACTTGTATGTGTGTCAAAAGTTTACAATTAAGTAAGCACATGTCAAAACATTTTAAAAGTGTCTTAATATGTTTTTATTGGGACGCTTTTTTGGTTGTTAATGAATATATTATGCGACCATAAAATTGGTTTCATAATCTTATTTGGGATATCAGGACGCTTTTTAAGTTCCAAGATTTATAACGACCCCTTTACATGAAACGCTTTTCTCGTTGGTCCTATTAAATGAAAGGTCCTATAAATTAGCATTTTAGGACGCTTTTGTGCATACTAAAAAGCCCTTTTTGTTGTAGTGAGATTTATTCAATGGAATATTTAGAGAATTCTAACATGTGTTACGTATTCTATATTTAAATGAGTTTTTTTTTTGTTTTAAGTAGTGAAAAAGAAAAATATTACTATTCATATTTAAATATGAAGAAACACTATTTATATTCTATAAATTTTAATATTTGTTATAAGTAATAGGTTAGAGATTAATATGTTATTTAATTAAAATTGAAAGAGAAAATATAGTGATTTTTAATGTAGTTATAGAGATGAAGACTGGACCAGCCAAAAATTTTAAGAACCCTAACGATAGATTTCGTGTCTATCTCAATAATCACACATTCTTCTAAGGCCCGTACTGATGGCAAACCTAGAGAATAAGGGGTAGTTCATTTTAATTACTTTATATAACTTATATTGCAAATTAATCCGACTGAATCTAAATGACCAACTAATGTCTCGCAACGGCTAACTAAACCAATAAGTCAATAAGATAACCGAACTCCCAATATGTATGTCAGACTATCAAAAGGTGAACAATCGGGATAACTATGGCTAGATAAACAAGTTCTGTGGAAAACCTTAACCATAACAAAACCGAAAACACCAAGGAAATAATTTAAGCGTATAACTCTAGATAACACAAAACCAATTCATGCAACAAGACATCAAAAAATCAAACCACGGTCAATCGCAACAGTAAACACGGAATTATATCATAAGCATGGTTGCATAAGTCGCTAAGCGCTCCCAGGGCGGTTAACTGGGGAATTGTGAGCACTCAGTGTATGCGGAGAGCACTTGGGGAATACTCGGGCGTGATAAATTATAAAGAAACTAATTTTTTGGGAACTTATATATATGTCAAGTATCATAAATCTACTAATATTTATAACAAAATACGTGAATTTAGTGTAAATAAAAAAGATACATCTTTAAATACTAAAGTAACTAAAATTTGAAAAATATTAATTAAAAAAGTGATAGTCATTCTTTACTATGACATAAATACGAACTATTTTTTAAAGTCAATCGGCTCGAGTTGATCGACTAGATCCAATTGTGGCGAAGGTCGACCACTTTTGATCGATTCCGAGTAACTAGGCGGAAATAAAGAAAGTCGCCTAAGCACCATACCTTGTAGTGATTACTCGGCGGTTATTCGACACTTAGTCGGGATTTTTACAACCATGATCATAAGAATCAAAACGTGACAATAGAAGTTTATCATATGTTCGCTAAAAACCTGAATTACTAATTAAAACTTCATTAATCAACACAAACCCTAGCTAGTTCTAACATTTTAGCTACTCATATTACGATCAAACGAAAACAAAACAATTGAGTTCATGGCATGAAACATGACAAGAAAAATAATTTTAATAGTTCAAACCGAATCTTTAACATGATAAACACGTTAACCGAATGCCGTCTTCTAATTGAATAAACTTGAATTGTTCTCCTTCGCAGTAAGTGACCCCTTCCAGCCGTCATGTTAGAGCATTCTTAGCTCGTTCCTTTTATTGAGTTTTATAAATTTTATGGTATGATTATGAGTGGTTGTGAGTAGATGACAAAGAAAATGTTATATAAGAAAGCTAAATATAGGTTTCTGCTGTTCACACCATATAACTTTTTAATATTTTTCGAAAGTGGTTATGAGTGGATGAGAAAAATAATAATGATAAAGTTATATAAAATATTATTTAATTAAAAAATAATATAATAATTTTCAGTATAATTACATGAATATAATAGAGAATGAGATGGAAATGCTCCTATATTAATTACATCACCAAACGTTTTACCTTCACCGACTTCCAATTCCCTTTCTCTCTAATGGGCTCCTAAACTCTGATTTGTTTTATAGATAAATCCAGCTATATCTTTGAGGCATACAACCATTCAACTAGTGGGCCACATGTTTTCTTCTATTATTCTTCGTCTGATAGACCGATACCATACCTTAGAACATAGTCTTTCTCTTACCACTTCACCAATCAATTAACTATGTAATGTATTAAGTTGATATAATTTTATATGAAAACTATTTAAAATTGTATGAAAATATTTGTATTATTTTGTGTATAATTTAGATCATGTCATAACATTTCATGGTTCGTCTTTCTTTTAAGTTTGCCATGAAGAATCTCGGCTCCTTAAGTTATTTCCTTGGTATATCGGTTACTCGGGATCCAAATGAAATGCTTTTGTCTCAATAGGAATATTCCCAAGACATTTTTAATCAGGCAAATATGGCCGATTACAACTCGTACATACTCCGGTCTAAGTTGGGTACTAACACAAGTTATTTAATTCCATATACCACCATGTGCTACCTCGTCATGGCTTTTCAATACTTAACCTTCACTAAACCGGACATCTCCTATGCGCTTCAGCAAGTTTGCATGCATGCGCATGCTCCTCGTTCCTGTCATCTCAATGCACTTCACCGGATTTTGAGATATATGAATGGTACCTTGACAATGAGTGTTTACATAAGACATAGCTCAATTTCTTCTTTTATTTCGTATATGACGTTGACTGTGCGGGCTGCCCGACACCTGTCGCTCACTTCCAAAACCATCTGCTTGGATGATAATCTCATATCTTGGACATCTAAGAGAGACCACGATCTATTAGTCCGGTGCGGAGGCCGAACAATGGGATTGACAAACGCGACTTTCGTATCATGTTGGATTTAGAATCTCCTGCTTGAATTGGGTCGACCTACACAACGAGCATCCCTAGTGTATCGTGACAATGCAAGTACTATTTATATATAAGGGAATCCTATTCAACTTCAAGATACCAAACATATAGGAACTTATTCGGGACAAAGTTCAAGCCAGCCAAATCCGTGTGTTCTACTAACTAGCCGATATTTTTACAAAGAGCTTACCACGTGTGTTGTTTAATGACTTCGGATCCAGTCTAAGCATCCAACATCCTCCTTAGACTGTTTAATGATCTCTTCGAGTGTTAATCTCGTATCTATATATATATGTTATGATAACTAGGAGACCAATCGATTGAGCCATAATTAATTCTATTATAAACCATCTTCATCATTTTAAAAACTTAATACAAACAAACGATTTCGAAACAAAACAAAACCAGTTCAAACAGCTAAAAAATGTAATCGTTTTAAATCGTATGGCACAATCCATCCAACCCGAAAAGTTTGCTTTGTTGTTTTACCAAAACCAAAGCTAGTTGTTCGCCCGGAAATTTTGGTCAAAACTAGTTGAACCAAACTGGAAAACACCTTACCTAGTACCAATCCGGTTTGATTCGAACCAGCCAAACGGGCCTAAGTTATAGCCTTAAACATTCAACCAACACATAACATATATCACACAAAACATGTATTTAGTACCATGAGATCAGTTAACTACAATAAACTAACTCGGGCCAGATTATTTCGACCCGCACTCTGAAACTTAGGGAACCTAGTTAAGTTCATATCCATATCCATATCCATATCCATATTCATATTCATATTCTCTACTTGCTGTTAGAAGTAATTTGGGTCGCATAAATATAGACCAAATTTACACAATTAACTTTGTAAATTAAGATGCTATAGCAAGGGGTCAAGTGCACACTTGTTGTGGGTTAGCCCGCACCAGCAGTAACCGCATCAGCTCGTGGACTAGCATCCAAAAGTTGGTGCACCGGTGCACCAGAACCAGAACTGACGGTGTCTCCAACTACCGAACCAGAACGGTTGTCGACTCTCGAGAGGAGGTTAGCAGTGGTCAAAGATGAACCCGTTTTGTCGGGATTCGGGTCTTCGGTTGCTTGTTCAAGTTGTGCCTTCTTGAGTTTTTCCTATAACCAGAATAAAACAGTTACTGAAATAGTGAAATGGTTAGTTGTGTAATTGACTCTAATATACCCTTCAAGAACCGCAAAGTAAACCCAGGTAACTTTTGAGTAGGGGTGTGCATGGGTCGGTTTTGGGCTCAAGTCGAACCAAAAACTGTAAACTCGGTTTCTGAGTTTTGGAAAACTGTTCGGTTTCCCTTTTTTCAGTTTTTCCATTTGGGCTTAAAAAATTTTGGGCCGAAGAAGAAATTTTGGCCCAAAATAATGAATTTGTGTATAAATCTTTTTGTTAATTTATGATAAATTGATTATTATAAATTTGGGATACCCTGTTTATTAAATTCTTATAAGTTACTTCACACTAGATAAAGGAAAATGAGAGTCCATATGTTCAGTTAGTTTTTTTTCGGTTTTAACCACATGCAAAACCGAAACCGAACCAAAGATTTGGTTTTTAGGAAACCGTAAAACCAAACCATCAGTTTTGTTTGGTTCGGTTTTCGGTTATGCGTAGGTTTTTCGTTTTCATGCACACCCCTAAGTCTTTGACCATATTGACACGTCATGAAAACAATCAGGTTTTGGGTATTGAGATAAATGTGTCGTGTTTAAGATGATTGACCGGTTTAACCCATTTCTCACAACCCATCAACCTGTATTAACACTTTACAACCCGCCAACCCAATATATAAACATTTAAGTTGATGGACTGTATAATAACGAGAAGATTCTGGAATCTACGCAAGTACCAGTAGTTTAGCATTTTGAATCTTCAAGTTAGTTGCGTTAACAGCTAATTGGTTGACCTCAGACTTGAGTTTCAAATTTTCACTAGTGAGTGCTTCAACTCTGATACCAAGTTCCTCAGCTTCAGCCTGGATATTAAAATATTCAACAAAAAAAAGGTATTAAATCATTTTTAATATTTTTCTAGTATAACTAATACCAGAATATGAGAATGATTTATTCTACCTGTTTCCTTAATCTCGATCTCCTAGCTGATTCCCGGTTTGACTGCTTTCTTTTTTCCCTTTTCAGTTCCCGCTCGTCCTAGAAATAGATAACATAATCCAAATTCAAAATAAGATTTCAAAAAATATTATTAATTTTAAGCAAAACATGTACCTGAAGCACAAGACTGCTGGGAACCATGGCCATGTTGGCAGTTGCAGGGGGCTTTTTAAGCTCTAGCTCGGTTCCTGAGTCACCGGAAATAACCGCTTCAACTTCTTTACCCAAAATCTTCACACCTGTCACTTTCTTAGAGAGCATGTTCGTATCACTTCGCTCAGTCTTGACAACTTCAGCTGGTTGTATCATGTATCAAGTTTTAGTTAGGGATGTGAATTTGTAACACGAAATTTGCGGGATTGAGTTTAGTCTAAAATATAAACAGAGTCTAAATGGGATTGGGTCAGTTTTGGGTCGAACCCGTGAACAAGTTTAGCTAAAGGGATCATGTATTCATGTTCATGTCAACCTTGCGGGTTCGTGGGTTTATCCCTTTATCCGTAAAACCCATTTAGTTTTTTTCAATGTGTTTTACACAAAAAAAAAAAGAAAAAAAACTATTAGGGTATTCTGTTTATGTCAAAAATGAAATTAAATAATATGTCATATTTAAAACTTAAAGCATAACTGATTTATACATATAAATATAAAAATAATATGTGAATTTAGAATTTTAAAATATAAAGGAAAAAAAATTGTCGGTCAAACAGAGTTGTGTTCATGTCAACCCACCAACATGCGGTCGCATTCGTGTTCATGTGTATGACACAAAATCAGATTCGTGTCAGGTTGAACCCACCAACCCACGAACACAACCCGTTTAACCACCCTAGTTTTAGCATACACTATAGACTACACGCAACCTTATTTTTTAAATCATGTAATATTAAGCTTACAACTTGTAGATGATCCTCCACGGATGCTTTTCTGACCATTTTTACTACTTGTATTAGTATCACTGCCTTCGCTAGAACCTTCAGTATCCCGACTGTTACGAACATCAAAAGAATTAAAAAGTTTACTTATATATATCAACCAATACACGGTTTTAAATTACCTATTAGAGATTCCATTGGTGTTCTCTATCGACATTGTCAACTCATCAATTCCTTTCAGCTTCTTTATCAAGCCTCGATCTGAATTCGCGGATGACACAGTTGGTACGGGAGTAGGATTAGGATTACCCGCCTGCATCATACGAACACGAGTTCAGTAGACACACATGATAATTCAGATATACAAAAATGATATTAAGATTACCACAGTAACTCCTGGATGTCCATAAACGCCTCCATGTGGATACATTGCAGCATAAGGCGGCATCATATGCTGAAACCAAAGAACAACAAAAAGTTAAAGGATGGTCAAGTTTTAACATATTTAAAGAGTTTTAGATTTGTATGGCACAAATACCGGCATTGGGCCCCACATATATGGTGGAGGTGCATGACCCGGTGCAACAGGTGAACTGAAGTATGGTGGCACCGGCATTCTCGGGCCATAATAAGCCTGCAAAATCAGTGTTAGCTGGTTAATCTGGTTTAAGAGCTCATTTTTCAGTTGTAAACGAAAACAGCGGTTAAAAATTAAAATCATTAGACCTGCATGGACGCCCAATCAGAATACGCATGACTGGTTTGCTGCTGCTCCTGACAAAAAGAAAAATAAAAGAAAAGAAAAGAAAAACCGTTAGAAATAGTATAAACTCAAGTGACATAGTATCATTCGGCACAAAACGACAAAATTACCATATGAAAAATGGTACGACACACGGAACAGTATTAAATATTAAACGACAAAAAAGAAGACGCTCATGTAAAACGATAATTAATAGTCTGACGTTGTACAAAACGGTTACATGATATAAAATGAGACGTCATAGAAGAATAAAACAAACTGTATGATCTCAAAACATCTGAGAAAGTGATATGCTGACAAATTAATATGATCATCAATTTATCTGTGCATAGTTGATACCTTGACATGCAACGTATAACTTTTGATAATTTAATTCCTTTTTATACAACAAAATTCTGTTTATCTTACAAAACTAGAAAACATAAATGCAAAGAAAAAGTAATAAGGTGGTGTTTGATTTTTGTCAGAAGATCTTCCTGACCTCTTATGTCTGCGCCGCGCAGACCACGCGCAGACCTTTAGGCTTGAAGACTGTTTGATTTTTAGAAGACAATTCATTAAAAAAGGTCTGCGTGCCCTCTTTTTCACGCAGACATGGACCACCCACTTCTCAAATCTTGTAACATCTTCTCCATTCTTTCATCCCCTTCATTCCATCAGGTCTTTCAAACCCTAGCCCTCTTTCATTCCATCCCATCACCCACTGCCTCCCCACCTCCGGTGAGCCGCCGCCAACTGCCCCCTCCACCTTTGGTGCGCCGCCGTCACCTGCCCCTCCACCTCCGGTGCGCCGCCGCCACCTGCCCCCTCCATCTCCAGCCGCCGCCGCCGCTCACCTCCGCCCCCTGCCTCCGTTAGCCTCTCTCTTTCCAGCAAACCGTCGTCGGACTCTCTCTTCTCCTCTTTGGTTTGTTAAGGTTTTATATTTTGTTATAATCTTTATTAAAGTGATCTTCTTTAGATTACAATCTTGATTCTTGATTTTCTCTTGATTAATTTTCAATTACTTGGTTAATAATGGCTCGAGTCATAAGTGACATTAGTGTATTAAAGTGAAACCCATGACGATTGATTCTTGATTCTTGATTTTTGACCCGTTTCATTTTAGTTTTACTTTTTGATCCATTTTGTTTATGTTTAGGTTTGATTTGTGCATTGGAAATATGTTTGTGTTTATGCTTGAGTTATGCCTTGAAAATTGTTTGTGTTTAGGTTTTATTTGTACCTTGAAAAATTGTTTATGTTTAAGTTTGATTGTTGTTAATTGGTTTGTTCAATTAGGTTATTAGGCTTTTGTTAATTGAATTCCTGTTAATTGATTTGTTCAATTAGGTTCTTATTAGGTTTTTAGTTGAAAAAAATTTGTAAATATTGATTTGTTGAATTCTTGTTAGTTTTTAGTTCAATTATAATTTTGCATAATTGTTCGATTATAATTAGTTTTTAGTTAAAAACACTTTGTAGAAAGTTCAGGTCTAACGAAGATCTTGTTGCCTGTTACTTGGAATTGATTTATATGTTTTAATAGAAATGTTGTTGAATGCTTTTTGTCTATGAAGATCTTTAGATATTGAATGTTTTGGGTTTCTTTTTGTCATATACATTAACGTGTTTATTGTTTGTTAGTTTGTTATATTAATGTAATATTACGCTTTGTTAGGCGGTTACTAAAGTTCGGGTTGCAAGAATAAAGATCGATTCGGGCTTCAAAAATAAAGACGTCGGTTTGGGTTGCAAGTATGACTACGCCAGTTCGGGTTGCAAGTACGAAGACGTCGGTTTGGGTTGTAATAGTGAAGACATCGGTTCGGGAAGTTATTGCATATTACTTGAAACGTATGTTATTTTTAAACATATATACATTTGTTGTTGTACTTTGAAACTTCTTTTGTATACTTGAAACATGTTTTGTATATTATTTGTATTGGAGTTTCTGGAAATTATTTGGTTCTATAACACTGGAATATTGGTTCTTGGAAAAAATTGTTTAGTTAAATTTCTGTTTATTTTAGAAGTTGGTAGACGTTAAAAAACAAACAGTCTTTTTCTTGCAGACTGCAGAGGTTTGGTCCACCTCTTCTGCTACAGATGTCTGCAGATGTGGTCCGCAGACTGCAGACATTTTACCTCTTAAAAAACAAACAGCACCTAAGTGTTTGATTCTTACCGCGGCAGGTGAAGGTATTTCTTCAGGCTTACAATCCTTTGCTTCTTCACAGTTTCCCATGAGTAAACACCTTAAACTGATTCAAATATGACACGGACCTTTCACGTTTAGATATGAAGTTTGTCTTGCTTAATACTTCCTCACTTGGCTGCAGACGACAAGTGAGAGAGGTTACGAGATGAGGAAATATTAAAATTTGTTAATAAATAAGAGGCTCCAGAAGTCCAGAAAATAAACATCAAAACTACCAAACATATTTTGGTTGGTATACACTCAAATCACTTTTAATGTAAACACACAATACAGCTTTTATCTTCACATTTGCCATTAAAGAATC
This sequence comes from Bidens hawaiensis, assembly GCF_021521415.1. NCBI lineage: Eukaryota > Viridiplantae > Streptophyta > Magnoliopsida > Asterales > Asteraceae > Bidens > Bidens hawaiensis. The sequence goes on from NW_027494965.1 coordinate 19,354, forward strand.
TATGCTGATTTAGACACATGAGAAACCTCAATGCGTGTACATTTTAAGTAACTAAAGCACAAAATGGAAACATAACGAACATATAAATGTAACATTCTACATAAACTGATAAACGCAACTTAATTAAAACACGAAACAAACAATAACTACAGGCTAGCGTTTACATTAATTATTAATAGATACACATCTACGTTTGGCAAAACAACCCCCCTTTTCTCCCTACAACGCGCAGCTATATATATCGATGTATACGTGTGCATATATATGTAGGACGTCATTATTCATCATACGGTTTCACTCAAGTAACTGACTCAAATTGCTAAAAGTATCACTCACACATGCACACACCGACACGCACGCCAACGGCCCAATGCATTAAGTAAATCAAGACAAACGATTAACAGTTTTCATAAATACAAGATTCGCTTCCCTACTAAAAGAAAACATATCCCAGGGTTAGAACATAAAACCTAGTAACCGCTCAAGATTCATAAATCCCAAAATCCACCAAATTTGTTAACCGAATCATTCGATACGCGCCTTTACCATCGGAATCCGAACAAACTTTGCAAGTACAAGTTTATTCCAACTCCAATTACTTCCCAGAAACCACCAAACTATTACTATAAAGACCTTGACATAAAGCAAAAAAAGGGAAAGATAAAATAAAAGGTACAAGCCTTTGTTGTCCTTCAAGATCCACATCTAACATCTAACAATAATACTAAAGTGATAAACAAAAACAAGAATTCCAGATTTCTGACAACCCATATCACTAAAACATTCAAAATCACTAAAAATAAAAAATATATATTAAAAAAATAAAAAAAAAATACTCAGAAACTAAAATCAGATGCCTTCTAAACAAGAATTCCAGATTTCTGACAACCCAGTATCACTAAAAAAAATAAAAAAAAAAACCCTTCAAAAAAAATTTAGTCTATCACAGTACAATGCTTTAACTTAATTAAATTATTAATTCTAATTATTAGGGTTTCAATCAATTATGAGCTAATTTTCCCCAATTTTGAGCTCTGATCTCTCTCAAAACACACAATAGCCATCAAATCTTACACAAATAAACCAAACCCAGTTCAGATTAAAGCTAATTAACAAAGAATCATCATAAAAATCGAATCTTTTTAACAATTTTGGAATTAAACATGAAAATTGAACTGTAAAGAATGAAATTGGAAATGGGTTTGGTTTGAAATGCAAGATTTGATGGTGAATTGAAGAAATAATGGTGAGAATAAAGATATACCTGAATTGAAATTGGGATAATATTTGTGCAGGTTGATCATGTGTATGAACAAGGAAGAAGAGGAAGTTGGGGGGTTTTTGCTGAATATGGAGAGGGATGGTAATGTTCCACGTCAGCTGACACGTGTTATGGGTGTATATGATGATGAATAATAATAAATACATGGATGTGTAAATTTAATTTTCTTGTTGATTGTTGTTATCATGACATTTGGTCAATGAGTTTTAAATCGGGTTTTAGTGTAGTGGGTTTTTGGGTTTATCAGTGTTGTTTGCGATTACAGATGTATTGATTACGTTTTGTTATTAGGTAACCGAGAATTGCAGGAATTTATTCGTTGATCGTTTAATAAGAGCATTCACATCTCATTCTTTATTCCCATATTTATAATTACACTACAAAACACTACATTTCTCTTTCATGTTTAATTAAATAATACTTTTATCATTACAGTTTTCTCTCTCCTCTACTCACAACCAATCAAATAAATATTAAAAAGTAAATAGGGGCAAACAATGTTCCCCAAATGTTTCCCCAAATTTACAAAAAATCACTACATTTCTCTCTTCACCCTATAATTTACACTCACAATTATTCAAAACCTCACCCTATAATTTACCAATCCCCCTCACATAATTATGAGGATGAGATGTGAATGCTCTAAAGTTTTCAAAAATTTGTTGTAATTATGGCACCGATGCAGTTTAGAACCTTATTATTATTATTATTATTATTATTATTATTATTATTATTATATAATAATTACAAACTTTGGTGCCACTAAGTGCCTATTAGGCCACTTGGCGGCACCGTATTGGTCCTTGATTTTTTTTTGTTTTAGTTCAGGTACTGTGACAAACATAACCGAAGTCAAATGAATTCGTATAGATTCACTGCATTTTTTTTAATTTTGGTATATTAACCAATGTGCCGGAACTCAGCCGGATTTGCATAAACTCACCGCCTCAACTTCTAGGATTGGCAATGCTCGAATCTTCACAAAGCCTGAGTGTTATTGACTAACGCCACTCAGTCGATCCACCTCAAGTTATATATGTTTTTGTTTAATTTTTGATTTTTAGTTCCGGTATCATAACGCACTTAACCAAAACCCCGAATTTACGTCGACTTACCGTCTCATCGCCTGAGTTGCGCCGGGTATATCAATAGTTTTGATATAAATGGGATTAAAAAGCTCGATAGTTAAATGTGATGGGTTGGCGTTGTGGTAGAATATGTAACTCTGCAAGATTCTAAACTAGATTGTTGGAAACTGGATTAAGAATTTTTATGCAAAAAACAGACAGTTAAGTATGATTACGAATAGTCATAGTATACATGAAATACTTAAAGTCTACGTCATATAAAAAAACGGACAACGGTTTTTTATGGGTGAAATAAATAGTTAATGTGACCGATAGGAGTCGCGTCAGATTGCGTAAGCAGCTGAAAAGTCTACGTCGCATATGCAAAAATTTTTAATGAAACAAATAAACAGTTAGATGTTACCGGTGATCGTAGTCCGAAGCATGCGAACTCTTAAATCTAATTAGGGTAGTATTTAAGGGAAGTAAAATCTAGCTAGACTCCATGTCTTAACTTGGATAAGGCCTTCAATTTAAACTAAAGTTAAATCAAAACATACTAAATAAAAAACAAAAAACATACTAAATTATGAAAATGATCCTAAATATATTTAAACAACAAACATACTCGTGGTTAGTTGTTTTGCTTTGTTACAATAAAATTCAAACAAATACTCAAATTTTCGTTTCATTTTAGATTTTCAAAAGGGTTTGGCCAACCATGCATAACCAAAAACAAAACAATAATGAGGTTTTTACTTTTAACTAGACGAGTGCCCGCGCGATGTAGCAGGAAATACAGACCATGGTAATCACGTAAGAGATTTTTGGGTGCTTATCATTCTGTTTGAAACCGTGGATTAAGAATTATTATTTTAAAATCAATTTAATATCGAAGTACATATGAAACCGAAACCTAACCATTGTTAATGGTTTGTTATTGTTGGGTTTTAATTTTCAACGGTTTGGTTTCAGTTTTCGATGACAAAAAAACGACTTGATTCATGGCTTAGTTTAAACCCATCAAAACCGGACCACAAACGCCTATACGTAAAATGTTATTTTTTTTAACTGAAAACAAACTATGACAATATCATACTCAAATTAAAGAGAATTAAATACTCGTATTTATGGTGTAATTGTTTTTAAAAAATATTAACATATGAAAAAGTTATGACTGTTTAAAAATTGTGGAGGAATTTGACTTAAAGGTGAAATTATAAATAATATATAGTTAAAAGATGGGGGATCAAAGTTGTAACTATTCTTTAAATTTTCAAAAGTTGATTAAAGTTGGGAGACAATGTCGTAAATAATTTGAGAAATATGAAAGACACCTAAAAATTAGTGTTAGAATAACTACTTTGTCCCTATGTAAAGTTATATTATGTGTTGAAATTTGTAAATTACTTAAAAATGGAATGTCTTATTTTGTTCATGAGTTTTGTATTATATATAGTATATATATATATATAAATATAGATATACTGTAACAAATGGTTATTAGTTAAGGAGATCATGGTTGGAAGTTGGAGCAATATATTGCTTATAGCAATTATAAGTTTTACGAGGTTTTAACCGTTAATAGTACAACAATGGTATCATGTATTAGTTAAAAGATCGGAGCTGGAAGTTGGAACAATAAATATTAACTTTAGTAATTGCATTATAAGTTGTCAATAACTAAAGGTAAATAAGAAAGCTAAAAATAATAGTTATAATGTATAATAACTAGTAATTAAATTCACAAAATCTTTTATTGTGTCATAGCCACAGGAGGTTTGATTTTTTAATAAAGACTCAAGTTCGATACCACTTGTCACTTTATTTGGATATTGACAATGAAAAATTTGAGTTAGGCCTTATATAAGATTGTCAGTTCAGATTCCGAGTCCATCCGTGTTTTCGTCCCACCGTATGTTACGTCAGAGAGTGTTGCTCTCGTGGCGGCACACTGACTGTCAAGTGGCAGCCGTCGGTTTTCTTGAGGGAATGCCCAAGTCAACCTCTGAAGCCAGCGCGAGCTTAATTAAAACAACATAGTTTAGCCAGAATGAGATAACAATGCTTTTAAATTGAAATTACGTTGACCTAACAAACAAGGAAGTCGCCTCCTAAACAAAATAAAAATAAAAAAAAATACCCAAAACAAAAGTCAAAGTAGTTTGTATTATAGAGACACGTGGAAGAGCCGTGTACAATGTGCTAACTGAGTTGGCCCATATGATATACCATGCTGGCCGTTGTGTACTCCATTAACTTATCATGATGTCACTATTTACACTTTGCCCCTTCTTACATTTTATTTTCATTTCATTGTATTCCGATTTTAAACTATAACTCTCTTAAACTAAATAATATTTTACAAACTATATTGATAAATATTTATCCATATGTGTGTATGTGAAAATAGTTAAAAGATTCAAAACAACTTTAGTTTATAAAATTACTAACCACCAAACTAAACTTGGAACCATCTTAACTTTGTGTAACTTGAGTTCAAGTTTAGTCAAGCGCGGATGATTCGGCTCGTAATTATAAAAAAGTTAGATGATTGTTTTAGAGTTAATGGTCATTTTTGTCCATGTGGTTTGTTATTTTTGCCACATCAGTCCAAAATTTGTAATTTTGTCAATTTAGTCCTCATAGTTTTAAATATTAGCCAATTACGTCTCATCCGTCTAACGGCATCCAGCTATGCCGTTAATTTAAGGGTATTTTTGTCCTTCTCCTTTTAATTTTGAGTTAATAGTCATCTTAGTCCCTGTGGTTTGATATTTTTGCCAATTCAGTCCAAAGTTTGAAAATTTGTCAATTTAATGTTCAGTTTAATTCAGTTTTTTTATTTTTTATTTTTTTTGTTTATAACCCTGAAGAGCATAATTCAAGCCCAAAACCATCGAGCAACCTCAAATACTGGTATACATTTACTCTGTTGACAACAGTAATCATAACCCCCCCACCTTATATTTAGTTTCTAGACATTTTCTAAAATCTTCTCCACGGTGGAATTCATTGGTAAAGTGGTCAAGATAATTCTCTGAAACTGAATTGTACAGAAAAAACTAAAATTCGTTTCGTTGATTAATGTATAATAGTTGATTACGACCCAGATTTTCGTTATGATATGTTAATCTCTAAACCCTAACTATTATGCATTCATCAAAGAAACGATTTTTAGTTTTTCCGTACAATTCGGTTTCACGGAATTGCTTTGACCACTTTACCATTGAATTCCACCATGGGGGAAAGTTTAGGAACCGTCTAAAAACTAAATACGAGAGGAGGGGGTATGATTACTGTTGTTGACAGACTAAATGCAGATCTGTTTTGGGCTTGGATAATGCTCTCTAGAGTTATGGACAAAAAAAACTGAATTAAATTGACAAAATTACAAACTTTGGACTGAAGTGACAAAAATATCAAACCACAGGGACGAAAATGACCATTAACTCAAAATGAAAAGGAGAAAGACAAAAATACCCTTAAACTAACGGCATAACTGGATGTCGTTAGACGGATCGGACGTAATTGGCTAATATTTAAAACTATGAGAACTAAATTGACAAAATTATAAATTTTGGACTGAAGTGGCGAAAGTAGCAAACCACAGGGACGAAAATGACCATTAACTTATTGTTTTAAAACAGCGTGTTAACAAGGGGACTAGTTATGATTATATGTAGAGTTGGAGGGGGAAAGTGTATATATTATTAAACTACGAGGGTGGGTTTGGAACAATAATGGGGGCCAATGACGATTACACGTGTACGTTTGAGGATCAATCTACTAGTCATCAAATCTGGCCAGTCAGTCCATCCTCATGTGGCTTACCTGGCAATATTTCTTTTAATTTTATATTACTTATTTTCATTTATATAATTTTTTATGTTTTTTTAAAGACGGTTTTTTAACTTTTGTCATTAATGAGACTTCTACCTAAGATCTCGTAACCAAAGTGTTTAAAAATATTGTTGTTGTCAATAGACCGTCAACTCATCGGTTTATGTATATACAGTACTTATTGAATTTAAATTACTAGTTTAATACTATGAAAAGATAACATAATTCTTATTTTATTAAAAACTTCACAATCCATCTTTTTTATATTAGAATCTACAAAAGTTTCCAAAATACACTTTTTTAAAAATAATAATTATACAATTAACTTTTACCTTAAAGAAATCAAAATTTGAGGAAGCAATATAGAATTCTATTTATTTAAAGTGACAAAGTTTTATGAGTTAGTATTTCACATCAATAAAATAGTCTACATGACATGTACACAGAAAGAAAAATCCTATGTACATTTTATTTAAAGAATATTTTACATTGAAATGATATGCTTTCTAATTATATTTAACTTTAGAAAAAATAACAGTTTTGTATCTAACAAATGAATTTTGAATGTTTCTACACATGATTGATTCCTTTAGTGGCATATCACGTAACACAGACAAACTTTAGTGCATGTAGCATTAACTTTATTACGCACTAGTGATAGAGAATAGTACTGCTTGATAAAGATATTGCAAATAAAATAATTTCTATACAACAAATATAACTATAATAAACTTTACCTATTTACGAAATTCAGAGTAGGATATTTAATTCTACCTGACATATATTCTATTTAATACTTTATTCGTGTCTTTTCTAATATGGTGTAGTGGTAAGCAATTTGGGTTTCTCAATGAAGACTCAAGTTCAAACCCCACTAACAACACTTTGGAGGGACATGAGTGGCTCAGTTAATGAAGACTGAGATCTTTGTGATATCCTGAGGGTGTCCGGGTTGTATCACCAATGGGCCTTCGGGTGAGTGAGTTTTCCTCGAAATTGCAGATAACTTGGAGGCACTTAAGGGCTGCTCTGTACGGTTGGGTTGAGCCAGCTAGTGGTGGCCTTTTGCCATTAGGTCATCCCATACGGAGTGGGTTTTACCATCAGTGGGCCTTCGGGTGGGTGAGTTTTCCCCGGAAGTGGAGATAACTTGGAGGCGCTTAGGGGTTCCGTGCGGCTGGGTTGAGCTAGCTGACGGTGACCTTTTGCCATTAAGTCACCCCATACAGAGTACCTAGACAATTCTGTTTGTTGGCCGTTCAAAAAAAAAAAAATACTTTATTCCTAATGTAAATATGTATTTGAGTTCATGTACAAGTGCGTTAGTTTTCGAATACAATGTTGCACACACATTATTTTCTTATTACAGTATTCTTGTTTTAATGTGGCATGTAATGTATATATTGTTAACCTTTCATGTGGGTATTAATAGTAAAATCACATTAACTAATTTTTTTTCCTCTTTCTTTCTTTCTTTCTTTCTTAACGGGTGTCATGCTTGATTTATACTTACTATTTGCAGCCCACTGTTTGGAACCCATGGCACGGCCCATGAGAAATACTTTTGTTCTCGGTTAAGTTGGTAGTTTGAGAAAGTGTCAAATAAACATGATAATTAATGTTAATATAACTATTGGACGAAAATGATAAGTATTTAATTAGGATATAATTCTTTTCAACGAATTAGTGATGTAGGTAGTTAAATTTTACAAACTTCCCATCTTCTATTTGAACAAAATGTTAAATGACGTGATACGTCCTTTTCATGAATGATGTGTTGTGGACTTGTGGTGAGATGATGTTACCAAGGTTCTATAGAACATGAGAACATATTTGGGTTGTCAAAAGTTATATCTATGTGGATTTGGAAATATGTGTAAACAGTATCTATACTTTAGTCCTTATTAAGTACCTAATAAGAATATTCTTGATTTTCGTCCAATCCTTTTCATTGTGATGTGTATATAGAAGTGGTGTATGGAGGTAGGGTAGAAAAAAACCTCATACATTCATAAAATATCACCAGCGGGTCATTCAAGACTTCCTTAGAAGACATCCGCGGACCATTTACAGTACCCGCATAATGTATGGAGGGTACTCACCAAAAGAACACCAATTCAGATGGCTATCACAAAGGATAAGAAACCTCCCGCAAATGCGGAAGCCTCGCAAATGCGGGAGAGGAATTGGATGACGTCAGTAAAGGCAGTTGTAACCAGCTTCCCCTAACCACCGGCTATAAATACCCAACTTATCTTCACGAGGTAGGGATTGACTATTCACATATTACATCAGTCACTTATTACTTTCTCTTTCTCAAGAGCTGTACTTATTCTCACGCCGGATGGTGGTTACGGGAAAAACCCCCACTCTTGTCATTCCCGTAACGAGCTCATGATGGTTCTGTTTTGCAGGTCATCTTCGTCGGAATTGATTGGCTTTGGACTTTAGTTAAACTAATTCTCATTTCATAACCCATACTCGATGGAAATATAGATCTAACCTATTCGGGTTTGGATCCGTGTTTCTTCATGGCGTCATCCGTACGTTTTGCTAGAACAATTTTTTTTTGTTGTGTTGGTTAACATGAGTCAGCTTCAGCAGATTCTGGTGGAAACTCCGGTGATGGTGAAACGACCTTTAGGTCCGATTGGTCCTACTCCAGAATATGATGGACGAATTACGGTGGAGGCTAGTCAAGTACGCTGAATTCCAGATCTGGAAGACAGATCTGGAAGTTCTCATCAGTCGAGATCGCCTCATCATTACTCCAGATCTGGGAGTATTCAAACTCCGGAAGAGTGGTTACAGATGCAGCAGGAACGAGTCACTACAGAGTATGAACGAATGTTGCGGGAAGATCAAGTCCGCGTACGGACTTTGACATATGAAGAATCTCCTCCTCTGCCCCCATCTCCTCCACCGACAATCCGTCGTAGTCAACTTCATGATAGTGTTGGGAATGTGGCATATTCTAATGAAATGGAGGAGAAAAGAAGTCGTGACAGAGGTCGCTGGGTTATGCAGAGTATCTCCCGTAGAACGGCGTATGATTAGAGTCGTGCTTCCCGTAGTCACTGAGATGTCACATATCGTCATGATAATGATAGTTACTTCAGTGAGGATAGTCACATTCACGGATGTGAGGACACTGTCGCCCGCGTGCGGTAGTCAGGCACACAGAATACTGTAGCGACGTGGAAGAAGGCTTTACCAAACCATACCGACCTGCTACCCTTTGTAGAAAAATCTAAGTTCATCCCGCGAATCGCTACTGCACCGTTTCTAGTAAATGTGAAGATTCTAACTAATCTGGGTATGAAATGACTGTTCATAGTGATCATTTACTTAATTTTACTGCGGTTGGTGGGGTTAATGGGTGGACTTTGCCATATTGGTGCCACATGTTCACTCTTACTTTAATAGGAGCCGCTCACTAGTGGTTAAAAAAACTACCTGAAGGGTAGATCCAGAGCTGGAATGATCTAGTGGCAAAGTTTTCACAGCATTTCAGCCAAGTAGCCAACAAATGAAACATACGTGTGATCCCGCAAAGATTTTAGATGTGATTAGGCGTGATAATGAATCAGTAGAGGATTTCATTACTCACTTCAATGATGGGAGTCTAAACATTGGCGGTATCAGTGAAGATATGTTGCGGGGTGCTTTAAGGAAAAATGTTCGAAGTAAGGATTTGATTAGGTGTTTTATGGGGAGAGATGGAATGCCCAAGACTTGGGATAAAATCATGTCAGCCGCAAGAGTTTTCGCGGCAACAAAAAAGGTTTTAGGGCATGACAATCCTAAACATGCAACAAAAACATATCTAAAAAATGTCCGGTCAAACAAGCAGGTGCGGGGTTCTATCTGGTCTTGAATTTAGCTACCCGCAAAATCTTCCAACCAGCCAGATGCAAGAACATTAATTGGTCATAAAAGTAAAGATCATAGTTGGGGGCAAGACACTCATAAGTGGACCCCATTGACAAAGACTCCGTCCGAAATTTGACGATAGAAAATGTTGATTTCAAGAAACCACAACCAATTGTGCGAAGAGCGCATTTGAAACCAAACAAACAGTGCATGTTTTATAATGATATCGGCCACAATACAGATGAGTTGTGTAAGTTTGAGAAACGAAACATAACAAGCAATCAAATAAGGAAAGCTAGAGAGTTTGCTGAAGAACGTGAGACAATGGGCCCGCAAGCAGCCCGCGCAAGCGGATAATGGCCCACCAAAGAAACAAGTGAAAGATTTAAATGTTCACATGATCCAAGGTGGAATATGAAAGATCTGAAATAAAAAAATGATGACTGGAAGGTTGAACCAATATTTTTTCCCAGGGTTAAAGGAGGGCCATGCATGAAGTATCCTCTGATTGGACATTACATATCTCAATATGTATTCTTTGATACGGGAGTACATCTGACATTATGTATGAACAGTGCTTTGAACAATTTGATGATGAAGATAAAGTCCGGTTGAAACCCATTCATGTGCCACTAACAAGATTTGGATATGAAGTTATGCACCCGCGTGGTGTAATTTCTTTCATAGTTACCTTTAGTGATGTGACTCATTCAAGAACAGAGGATGTTGAATTTTTAGTGCTTCCCTCTTGATCAAAGCACGATGTGATTTTGAGAAGAGAAGCCATTGGGGATCTCAATGCCAATCCTTCTACTGCACATGGTGCGGTAGGGGTTCCAACGTGGGCATGTATAGCAATCATTCACGTGAACACACATTGCTTTGCGACTGAGAGTTCTAAACCAAGTAATTCGCCAAAGTTGGTCACACGCACAGAACCTGAAAAGATGGCGTTAAACCCAATATTCCCTTAGCAAACAGTAACAATTGGGCCTACCATTTTAGAAATTGTAAGAACATTTTTCAAAACAATTGCTCACTAAGAATGTTGATGTGTTTGCCTGGAAACCCACAGATATGACCGGGGTCCCAAGAGAGATTGCAGAATATAAGTTGCAGGTGAATCCAACGTTTACCCTAATAGTTCAAAAATAGTGAAAAACAGGTCCAGATAAACCAAGGTAATGAACGAACAACTTCAGGATTTACTACACGCGGGGATTATTAGAGGAATTCAGTATCAAACATGGGTCGCAAATCCGGTGATAGTTACCAAGAGCAATGGGACTTGGCGCATGCGTATCGACTTCAAAGATCTAAACAAGGATTGTCCTAAAGATTGTGATCCTTTTCCAGAAACTGACTTGAAGGTCGATGCGATAGCACCTTTTAAATTCAAGTGTTTCCTAGATGCGTTCAAAGGATACAACCAGATCCGCGTGGCGGCTGGTGATGAAGACAAAACAGCTTTTCGTACTGATCAAGGAACATTTTGTTACATGATGATGCCGTTCGGTTTAAAAACGCGTGTGCAACGTATCATCGTTTGATGGACAACACATTCAAAGAACATATTGGCATAAAATTGAGGTATATATGGATGATCTGGTAATCAAGAGAATTGAAGAGGACCAGATGTTGCGTGACATTAAAGAGAGGTTCCAGACTTTGAAAAGGATAAATATGAAGTTTAACCCCAGTAAGTGCTCGTTTGACATGGAAGAAGGGAAGTTTTTGGGGATTATAGTTACGAGTGCAGGTTTCAAGGATAACCCAGATAAGGTTCAGGCTATCGCCCGCATGCCTTCCCCTTTTTCATTCAAGGAAGTACATACATTGAATAACAGATTAGTAGCTTTGAATATATTTTTAGCCAACCATGCATCCAAGTCATTACCATTCGTTTCAATGCTCCACAACTATTTAAAGAAGGCATATTTCAAGTGGACTGCGGAAGCTGAACAAGCGTTTGTGGAAGTCAAGAAGTTTTTAATGGAATTGCCACCATTGTCCACACCTCAGGCAGGAGTGCCACTGAACTTATATCTGTTAGCATCAAATATAGCAACCGGGGCAGTGTTATTAACTGATAGGAAAACTGTCCAAACGCCAATTTATTATGTCGGTCGAACATTGGTGGATGCTGAAACCCGTTATTCCATATTAGAAATATTGGTGTTGGCATTGGTTTATGCGGCTCGACGTCCCCGCAGATATTTTCAAGGTCACCCAATTAACGTTTTAACAGGATATAAGTTGAAAAGTGTGTTGAGCAGACCTGAGTTGTCTGGCAGATTAGCAAAGTGGGCCATTGAGTTGGGAGAACACGCCATTGCGTACAAAACAAGACCCGCAATAAAAGGACAAATTCTGGCATATTTAGTCATAGACGTGCTACAAAACAAAGAAAGAGAATAGATGAGAAACAACCTCCAATACCACCAGAACAGGATCAAATATGGGCTTTGTTCACAAATGGTGTGTTTAGCGGAGAAGGATCTGGCGTGGGTCTACAGTTAGTTAACCCAGAAGGGCATGGGCTCACATGTACTATCAGATTAGATTTTTAAAGTACCAACAATGAGGCAGAGTATGAAACATTTTTGGCGGGACTACGAATCGCTAAGAAACTTGGCCTGTGACATCTTGAAGCACGCGTGGACTCAATGTTAACCGTGGGTCAAATCAATGGGTCATACGAAACTAAAAATGAAACCATGGCCTCATATTTATCCCAAGCCAAAAAATTTATTCTTCATTTTGATTCTTGTAAATTAATTCACATCAAGCAAACATGCGGATGCATTAAGCAAATTGGCATTAGCAAGTTTTTATCACTTAGCCAAAGATGTTCGTATGGAAGTTCTTGACAGGCCTTCGGTCCCGTAACACCAATTTTAAGTCATTCATATGGGAGTTACTACTTGGATGACACCATTATAAACTACTTGTCCTAAGGAATGCTCCTTGATGAAAAAGCCGTGGCTCAAAAAATCTGTTACAAAGCTTATCAACTACAAGATGAAGTTCTTTATCGCCGGTCTTTTTTAGGTCCACTTCTTAGATGTGTTTATGCGGAAGACGCTAATTACTTGATCCAAGAGATCTATGAAGGCATATGTGGATTACCACGGGACCAAGAATGGTGGTTGCCAAGATAATGAATGCGGGGTATTACTGGCCTGGAATGCATGTAGACGCAGCACAAGAAATTCGAAAATGTGATTATTGCCAAAGATATGCACCCGATAAATTTTCCGTCCTAAAAAAATGAACTAGTACAGTTTCATCCGCATGACCGTTCCAAAAAAGGGAAATTAACATTATGGGTCCATTCCCTGAAGCTCTAGGACGTGTCAAATTTGTAATAGTTGCAATAGACTATTTCACCAAGTGGACAGAGGCTAAGCTAATGGCGCCCATTACAGCCACAAGCGTTAAGAAATTCTTGTGGGAATTTATCATCTATCGTTTTGGGCTTCCACTAACGATAGTTAGTGACAATGGGACACATTTTGCGGATAGAGGTATGCAAGAATGGTTGAAAGAATTACATATTAACCAAATATTCATTTGTGTTGCTCATCCGCAAGCCAATGGTCAAGCGGAAAGAGCCAACAGAAGCATAAAGAATGGAATTAAAGCCAGATTGGGTACCAAGTGTACTGGTTGGGTTGACGAAGTACCGCATGTACTTTGGGCTTATAAAACCCAGAAAAAGATAAGTAATTTAGAAACTCCATTTAGCCTTACATACGGGTCCGAAGCCATGATTCCCACAGAGAATGGGATTCCATTCACAAGGGTACTCTCCACCACCGATAATGGCACCGAGTTGTGCCTCAATCTAGACTTGCTGGAAAAATGCGTGAATTGGCGCTCATACGAGAAAGTAATTATAAACGCCAACTCCATAAGTACTATGATTCACGTGCCAAGATATGTCAATTTCAAGCGGGGGATTATGTGTTCCGCAACAATGAAACCTCAGGTTAAGAACCTCCAGGAAATTCAGCACCAACTTGGGATGGACCTTATAAAATCAAAGGGGCTCTAAAGGCGCATACCCATTGGAGAGGTTGGACAAAACCCCAATTCCGTGTACGTGGAATGTGGCACAGTTAAAAAGATGTTATATGAAATGTTATGAGTATCATTTCATAAGTAGAGGCATGTGTTCCATATCTTAAATTTTTATTTCCGGTCTACGTACCGATGTCTGAAAAAGGGATCTAGGTATCACTTTTTGTTAGCTGATATTTTAAAAGAAGGTCTGCATGCCATTTATCTTTGTTTATATGAATTAGGTGTCTTTTATATATATTTGTGGCTTGAATGTCATAATACCTAAATGGTGTGCGTGCCATATTGACCTGCGTGTCATATATAAAACATATACATTTTTTGAGTCCGAGAATCCAATAATAATTCAAGTAATGAGCACATCATTTTATTTTATTATAGTATGTGTGTTATAATGTCGTACATAGTCATTTTAAGAAACTTTTAAATGATTGATGCGTCATATCATTGGCCTGTGTGTCAAGAAATGGGTAAACTTGAAGTATCTACTGGTATGCGCGCTACACATAGATAATTATTAAGTAATCTTTTATATGAACATATCTAAGAGTTCTATCACAACACTTAAATTATTTTTCACGTAATAAAACAAATTGTTTGAACGGCTTGATACATTATTAAAATGAGGATCAGATTATATCATGGTTGTTACAAGGAAAACACACAATACAAATTACAAACAACCTTGTCTATTAGGATGGTTTTTGGGTCACATCAGAACCTTGAAGTCTTGAGGGGGTCTATGGGTCTTCTTCAGGAGGACCGTTGATGTGTGGTGCTGTGTTGGTAAAATGATAACTGACTGGAGATTTAGCTTTTGCACAAGATCATGTTTTAAATTTATAAAAATGATTTCGACTAAGACTAAACACACACAAAATAGGCAAGTGTACCTATCGTATATGTAGAATAGTATTGGTAAGAACCAAGTATCGATCCGTAGACACAAATGTTTCCAATAATGAATCTTTGTTTTAGTTTAATCGGAGAGTTTTAATCATTTTCTGGTTGATTTTTAACTTTTATAAAATAATATATATATATATATATATATATATATATATATATATATATATATATATATATATATATAGGTGACCAAGACGAGAAATTCTAAATGAGTAATTCAATTATATGAAGGTTACCATCTAAATCCGAGAATCCACTCCATTTGTCCTTGGTGATTATAAAGTGAACATGTGATAAACTTGCTGTAATAATGTATGATAGAATATCCCCTCATTTCTAAGTGAGCATATCGTATGACATAAAAGAAAGTAACATGCACATTTTAAAGTCAACCATTTCCTAATGTCATGCTACCACGAGAATGTCATTTTGAGTTGGCAAGTAGTTTAGTAAAGTAGTAATATTAGGATTGACTTTGATTTCTAAAATACTAATTCTAACAACATCGGGTGGTTATAGTTTAGTCATACAACCTCCTTTTGATTGATTTAAGTAGGTTACAATTACACATTCCGTTAACATATGATTTCTTTAACTAGCATGATAACCTAAGCAATTGTGTTAACGATGTTATTTCAGAATTATCAAAACTAGAGAAATAGATCATAGATTATATCTCATCATTTCTAAGTACAATATAAGGATCCATGTTTTATCTTAAATAAGTTATCAAAGTATTCTTTTTACCATTTCTTGTCTCCAAGAACATGAGTTAACATGAATGATTATTAATCATCAACCTTGATGTATTGAGTTAAAGTGATAAAACATTTCTTCATCAAAGGATAATTGCAAAATAACCATGTACTTTACTAAACTAAACCACATGTTCAATATAATCATTAAGTAAAGCAAAGCTTCTTCATAGAATTTAGATGGTGAATGGAGTTTAGCTCATAATGAGCATGGTTATTGACATCAAAAGAGATGAAGATAACAAACACATGATCAAACTAGAATAATCTAACCAAATGTGGACGAATCTCCCTTAATGATGATGATGATGATGATGATGATGATGATGATGGATAGTGATGATGATCTCCATGCCTTCAAACTCTCCACAAGATCTTCAATATGAGTGTTAGTGGGTGTTTTTATAAGTGAAAACCGTACAGAACTCTCTTCAAGGCACACCAAATGAGTGCAACATGAGCCTCTATTTATAGGCAGTCTGGAGTGAGAGGCATGGCCCCGTGCTTCATGAGGCACGGCCCCGTGCTTCATGAGGCACGATCCGGTGTCCAGGTGTCTAGTTGCATTAAATGCTGTCAGTTCATACAAGATGACTCACCACGGCCCCGTGCTTCCTGAGGCACGACCCCGTGCTTTTTTTGTGACACGTGATAATTCTTTTGTCGTTTCTGAAAGGTGACCACGGCCCCGTGTCCTCTGAAGCATGGCCCCATGTCCAGTTGTCTACTATATTGTCTTTTCTTGTAGATTTTTGTCTTTTATGAAAGGTGAGCAAAACCTCGTGTTCCCTGTAGCACGACCCCGTGTTTCCAGAAGCACGGCCTCGTGTTTCCTGAAGCACAACCCCATGTTCTCAGAAGCATGGGGGTGTCTTTTGCTGTTTTCTTAGGTTTTCTTTGATTTTTCTTTGGGATTTCATTCATTTCTTCGTTTGAGGCTTGGATTCATCTGAAAATACATTTTAAGATGATAAGTAGTTATTTTAACTATATTATACGATAGAAGTTGCGGTTTTTAGAGATTATTTGATGCTAAAAAGATGTATATTTTCTATACATCAACCGTGAAGAAAGTCTTAAAGAAGTTGCACGTTGTTGTCTTTTGCGGAAAAATCAGTCAAAGCACTTTGGAGTGGGAAGGTTAAATTATCGAAAGCTTGAAGCTTCTCACTATTCTCCACCTCCATGTCATGGCCGTGCAACGCATGCTCTTCAAGAGGATGTTGTTCTCCCGTAAACTGTACATCTTCCTCGAAGCCAACCTCCAGTCCGGATCGAGAAGAAATATGTAAGAGTTCTGCCATGGATACAAGAAACACAAGTGACAAAGAAGTTAACCCAGAAAGACTAAAAAGGATAACAGACACTTTACCAATGGAAAGCCTTGTGTCATTAGCCATTGTCTGTCATCCTGAGCATGTTTGGCTTCCTCCTTCAAACTAGCATAGCCTTCTGTAGGCTTTATATTGTCATCCTTAAGCACTTTGGATAGGTTTTCCATCTCCTCTGCTTGGGCTTTCCGCAACTTAGCTTCCTCTTCAAAATTGTTGATCAACTCACTCTGAATAGTGACTTGCCCTTGCAACGTCACATTTGCCTTTAAGGCCTTAGTAAGCTCAGCCTCCTTCAGGTGGGTCTCATCCCGGGCATCTGCAAGAATTGCATTTTTTTTGCTTGCATGATCCTTCCCATGCTTTAGCCGCTGCTACTTGGCGTTCCTTTTCAGCCAATAAAGCCGTCTCGACATCTTTTAACTTCCACTTGGCAGTGTTGGCCTCCAACCGGTGATCATCAACAGATTTTTGTGGCCCCAGCACTTTGTTCTCCATCTATTCCCACTTCTCCCCCATAGAAACCCATTCCCGGAATATCTCTTGACTGCTAGCCACTAGGGCTATCACTTTTACCCAAAACCCAACCCAAATAAACCCGTACCCGGACCCGAACTAACCGGAACCGAAAAACCCAAACTCGAGAAAAGACTAACTCGAACTGAAGTAACTCGGGTTGGTTTTCGGGTTTGATTTAAAAGCTTCGGGTCAACCCGAAAAATCCAAATAAACTTTTATTTTTGAAATTAAATATATTTTTAAGTAGGCAAGGGATCCTCCCACACCACCCTGGATCCTCATACACCATTTTTTGTCCTATACGGCTCGTATAAGGCTATACGGTCGTATATGACCTGAATCGTGTCAGTTTGTGTCTAAGGTTGTCGGCCGTCGTTTATAGTGCCTCGTATAGGCCTATACGGCCGTATAGACACTTTTTTAAAACAAATGATGACCATATATACAATATATGTGATTTATACGGGTCATATTTAGCTCGTTTATCTTAACTGGCTTAAAGCTTAGCTTGTCAAAAGCTCAAGACTGTTTGGGGCTGGTTGACCCAGCTTGTTTATTATTAAATTTTCTAAAAAAAATTGAGGTTTTCTAATATTCTAGGCATAGTTGCTGCTTAAATATAATAAAAATTTGCGGTTTTTAACATCTAGTCCACATACATTAAAATAAAAATGCACCCCAAAATACATAATGTTCCAAACACATGGTCCACATACATAAAAGTAACCAGTTCACCCAAAATACATCTAGTTTTAAACGTGGTCCACATACATAAATTTCAGAATAGTGTTCATCAACACATAATGAAAATGAAATAAGAACTACTGTGGTGGTGGCCCCTGTGCCTGTGGCTCCGATGCCGGTGGTGAACCAGGTATATCCGGCACATTGGGAACTGGAATGCATTCCTCTGTCGCCTTGCGAATCATCCAATCCATCATCCACGTGACCCTAGCCTCTGTACGGCGAGTCCTAACCTCTGTACGGCGATTAGTATCAACAATCTCACGTAACATGTCATCCACATGTGCCGGGACCGGGCTAGTGACATGGCGGTGCGCTGCTGGGTGATCATGATGTGGCTCCGGCTCTGGCTCAAGCTCCTGTTGTGGCTATGGCTCGCGCACCGCAACGAAATGACACTGCTTCCCAACCTTCTTAACTATCTTCATGAGCAAACATGTCTCTTGGCCGATCATATTCGACTTGTATTTCACTGTCATGGACCGCCGAATGTGATCCTGAAAACAATCAAGCCCCAAAGAAAGAATGGTAATGTAGGCACCACAGGAAATAGATAACCCCTCCTTCAACTGGTATCTGCTAGCAAAGTAAGCAGCCATACAATGTGCCAAGTTGCACCTAATAGGTGCAAGTAGGTAATACATAAAGAAAAGGTCGGTCTGTGTGACCCACTCTTGGCCACCCCCTCCCGGAAATCGTATACCCGATAATATTGTGTAGATATCGGTGAACCGGATCTCTCAACAAAGTAGCCCTCGCCTTTGTGCCATAACTACCA
The DNA here is from genome assembly GCF_021521415.1 of Bidens hawaiensis. Taxonomy (NCBI): domain Eukaryota; kingdom Viridiplantae; phylum Streptophyta; class Magnoliopsida; order Asterales; family Asteraceae; genus Bidens; species Bidens hawaiensis. The sequence goes on from NW_027494965.1 coordinate 38,538, forward strand.
ATAGCAATATGCGACCACCACACTGACAAATCATGTAGACCCACGTTTGTGTGAGTGTCCAAGAAAAGATCAGTTAATGTCTCCTCGTGGGTGTATAATCCAAGTGCAATTGCAAACCGTAGTAGAGTAAGGTTGAACTCCCTACCACACAACCGAAAGGACACAGCAGGAACCGTCTGAATAGACTCGATCGACACTTGATTGAAATTAAAAGTGGATAACAACTCAAGTTTAATCTCTCGATACCCCACTTTGTTACCGGCATCAACCATGCACCTCCAAGGAGGGTCTACCTCGATGATATACCCGACACGGTCTTTCTAACCCGTTTTCTCCAAGAAAGACCAATCAATAGTGCGCGGCTCAATAAAAGGCATGTCGAGAAACCTAGAAAGTCGGTCATGAGCTTCTGTTTGGCGAGCAAACTGGAGAAAAGTTTGTGTATCTAGTTGGTCATCCAACTCATGTGTATCGAGTTGGTCTGGAGTTGGCGAGCATTGTCTTCTGGGTGGCATAATCTGCAAATAATAGAAAATAATTAGAAAATATAGACTTATGTACATATGAGCAGCAAGGTTAAACTTATATGTATTTATACAATATATATATTTATATATTATATATATATATATATATAAACACAAGTAGAGGCGACAAATGAATGATTCTAATGTATTTATACATTATAGTTATATATCTAATGTGCCACTTCAATAATATATAACTTATATATACATTCAAGATTATATATATCACACAGTGGCTGTTTTAATGCCATCTCAATATCCAAACTTTAAACATCCCCAACTTATCCGACCCTACTAACCAGAACCCGACTAACCCGAACCTCAATAGGGTTGGGTTGCTGGTTAGTTAAAAAAACCCGAATAACCCGAACCGACTAAACGAAACCCGATCGGGTTGACCCGATGAACACCCCTCAATAACCACACCTCAATAAACAAACATGCTTATTAATAACCTACATCATGTATACACAATAATAAACAAACACAAATAAGTTTTGATTTTTGACCTGTACGACCCAAATAGGGTCATGAACAGCGAGGGGTTTAACCGGAATCCACGGAAAAAACGAGATTTAAACAAGAAATTAGTTAATAGATGATGATAATAACCTGAATCAATGGAACAAAGACCGGAGAAGAAGGCTTGTTAGGCTTGAACACGAGAGAGGAATCTGGCGGCAATGTGAATCTTCCAGAGAGGAAACAAGGCTTGTTAGGGTTGAAGTGTTTAAAATACACTTTGGGGGTGTTTGGCCTAGCTTATTAGCAAAGCTTATAGCTTTTTTAGCTTTTTTTATAGAATAAGCTTAATTTGGTGTTTGATTTAGCCTTTTTAGCTTAGGCTTATAAGCTTATATAAGCTAGTTTGAAGATGCTTATTTGAAGATGGTTTTTTAGCTTATTTGAAGAAGCTTATTTGTTTAATGGGGGTAAATTACTCATTTGTGTTAGTGCACGGTTTTGCGTCTAGAGTCTTTGTATTTATAGTTAATGTTTTATTTATCAATTAATGTAATATTTAATGTTTATTATTAATTAGTTCGTTAAGGTTAAGTCTAGTTTGCTAGGGATGTTAGCGAACTAAGACTAGTTCGTTAAAGTTAAGTCTAGTTCTCTAGGGATGTTAGCGAACTAAGACATTATAATGTATTCCCTCCTGATTCGTTAGGGGATGTTAACGAATCAGGGGGTGGTTCGCTATGTTAAATTATGTAACGAAGGGGAAGCTGGTTCGCTAGGGGATGTTAGCAAACCAGGTCGCCTTCTATATATAGTGAACTACTGTTTACTTTAATGAAAGTTTTTGGGAGAAAAGTTTTTCAAAATGAATTTTGAGTAATTGCTCTATCTCAAGCTTCACCTTAACATTATTCGTTTAATCTATTGACAATATATATACATTCATAACATTAAATCAAGGTAAACTATGAGCTAGATCTTTAATAGTGGTAATCGGATATTCACAGATCTGAGATCTGTTTATTGTTATCGACTGTTAATCCGGGATCTAACAAGTGGTATCAGAGCTCTTGGTGTTCTTTACACTTGATTTGGTGTTTTAATTGTTATGTTTAAGTTTTTCGGTTTTGTTTGGTTTTGAATTATTGATTTGAATTGATTGAATTATGGATAATTTGGATTGAGGTTGTGTTGGTTAAGGTATTGGATAGGTGTGGGTTAAAGGAATTGAGGTGTGGATTGGATTTATGTGTTTTGGATTTGGATTCGGTTGAAGTCCGAAATAGGGGTGTGTTGTTGGTCAAATTGATTTGGTTTAAGGTGTTAATTGGTTACGAGGTTATGAGTATTGGATTCGGATTTGATTTACGAGTAGATTGGTAGGTTATTTGTACATTTTGGTTGAGTAACGAGGTTGTATTACAAATCTGGGATTGTTGAGTTTCTGGGTTTGATCTTCAAAATTTCTGGAAAAATCGTTTGAAGTTTTGAAGATTTGAAGATGAATGTAATTCATTATCTTCTTCTTGGTGATTCGTTATCAACAGTGTTACTTCGCTACCTAGTTCGTTAATCAATTCGTGTGAGTTATTGGTTCGTGTTATCTAGTTCGTTAACTAGATTAACCGATTCGTGTGACACGTGTTCTTCTTAGGATTTGTGTCATAACAACCTTTGCCACGTGGCATAAGGTGTCAGAGTTTGTTACAAACGGTTGTAACAACCTGATTCGCTATAGTGTGATTCGCTAATTAACTGTAGCTGATTCGTTATATTAATTCGCTAAGCATTTCTTAGTGATTCGTTACTGATTATCTTTGTGCTTTGCTAAACTAATCATTTGTGCTTCGTTCGGTCAATTCGTTAAGTTGACTTGTGATTCGCTAAATCTTCATCTCATTCGTTATCTGTTTGTCATTTGGTTGATTCATTAACTTTATTTGTGATTCGTTAAGTTTACTCGTTAGGTTGACTTTTGATTCGCTAAAACACTCATCTCATTCGTTAAGGTACTTCGTTGCTGATCAGTCTTAACTTCGTTAAGAGTTGATTCGCTATAACTGTTCATAGTTCGCTATAACTGTTCATAGTTTGCTATAACTGTTCACTGATTCGTTAAGCTATTTCACTCTTTGATTCGTTAAATTTTCAAAAAAAAAAAAAAATGGCTGGTATGTATGCATTAGCGTCTCAAAACATGTTGATGCAACAGATGTTGCAACTTGATACCGAGATAGGTTCACATTCTAAATGTCCAAGATTGATGAAGTTCAGTGACTTTGCCAAGTGAGAACCTCGGTTTCGTGCACATTTGGGATCTGTTCATCCTGACTGCTCATATTGTCTTGATGAAGTTTATGTTGCACCAATGATTGGTGATGATACTATTGGATATACTCCTAAAGCTGTTTCTCAATACTCACAAGAAGAGAAGAAAGCTTTAGAAATCGAGATAAAAACATATTCTACTTTGACTATGGCATTACCAGAAAATATCTTTCATCAAGTTGGTAGTATCAAGAGATGTGCGTCTTTATTTCAACATCTGCGTATGAGAAGCATGGGAAACACAGCTGAGAGTAAGAAAGTGATGCTCAAGTTTCAGTTTCGAAACTTTAATTTATTGAAAGGAGAAACAGTTGAAGAGATGACTACAAGATTTAATCATTTAATTGCTGAAATGGATAAGATGAAAATGGAAATTTCTGAAAGAGATAAAATTGACACTATTAAAAGTGTGCTTCCAAGTTCCTACTCAACATTTCTAAAGGTTTTGAAAGAGAATGATTATTTTCTGAATGAAGACTTGACGGCACTTGAATTTCTACAAAAGATCGAAGCTAGAGAATATGATCTTAAGTGTCAAAAATCCTCCAAAGAAAATCAAGATCCATCTTTCTGTGGTGGAAGTATGCCTCTTAGTTCAACAATCTCTCCAATCACTGCTTTTCTTACTCATGCGGCAAGTGAAAAAGAATCAACTATGTTTAATGATCCAAAAGTTTGTTTTTACTCTGCTGGTAATTCGGGAGGTTCTGAAAATTCAACTAATACCAATCCATTTGCTACACCACCTAGTGTTAATATGAAGGAAGCTGAGCAAAACTTTGCTTTTCTGACGGCTTTTATGTCTTCATATGAAAACTTAGTGAGTAGTAAAATTGCCACAAGTGATTTAACAGATGAGTATTATGATCAGATAGATCCAGATGATCTAGAAATCATGGATTTGAAATGGAACATGGCTATGATCGTTCGTAAAGTTAAAAGATTCATGCAGAGAACTGGAAAAGATCTTCCAGCTTTAAACAAGAAGTTGGGTTTTGACAAATTAAAAGTAAAGTGTTATAATTGTCAAGAATTTGGGCATTTCGCAAAGGAATTTGACAAACCAAGGAAAGAATACACTGGACCTCGTGGTCAAAGTTAAAATGCTTCTACACCACGAGGAAGTGATGCTGAAAAGAAACCATCTTCTTCTACAACACAAGCAATGTTAGCAGATGGAACTGATTGGTCACAACGGTTACTATGCAATGATGTTCAAGCAAATTTGGCTATGTTTGGGTTACATAAAGATTGTCAAGATGCTACTGGTAGTGAGATGTCTTCCGATAATGATTCTGGATACGACTCTTGCGACAAGCCTTCTGAATCAATGTTTGCTTGCATGGCCAAGATCAATGAGGTTAGTAATTCTATTTCTACTACTTCATTTGTTAAAGCATCATGTGTTGACTGTGAATCTAACAAATCTAAGTTAGAAGCATTGAAAAATCAAAATGATAATCTTATAAGAGAAATTGCTTCTCTTAAGGATACTTATCGACAATCTCTTGAATCTCAAAGGAGATCTCGAGAAAAGATTGAAGCATGTCGACAAGTAACCACGATCTCAAAGCCGAGTTATCTGTGAAAATGACCATTAATGACCAAAAGTTTCAGGAAATTTTGAAACATCGTTCTAAGATAACTGAGCTTGAGAATGGGGTTCATGAATTGAAGAACAAATTGGGAAAATTTAGGAATTCATCTTTTCTGTTGAATGAAATTATTGAAGTATCTGGAAAACAAAAAGATTCTAAGAAAGGTATCGGTTTTGTTGAAATTCCACCACCTTTTCATAATGATTATAAAATTAATCATTTTGCAAGAAAAGAAGAGGATTTGATTCAAAAAGAATATGTGATTTCTGAAAAACCTAAATTAGTTAAACCTGAAATTGTCAAACCCCAAGTTGCTCCTCAATAACCTCATGTGGAAAATAAAAAGGTCTTTGTTGAAAATGTTGATAAAGTGATTATTGAAGATGTGCTTGAACCTGAGATAATACACAAGAATAAGAACATTCCTAGTTCTAATCATATTCTTTGCGAACCTCAAGAGTTTGAGGAAGCTGTGTATGGTTCATTCAAATCTCAAATGAACAAGGAAGAAACTGTGAAAACCAAACCAGTGAGGACAAAGAAGTCAGTTAAACCAAAGATTTCTGACGAGGACTTAATTCGTTTCATTAATCCTTAGAGTTCTAAGTCTTCTTCGGCTAGAGTTTTTAAGTTAAAGGGAATTGATACGATGTTCACTGAAAAAGATATTCCAATAAGTATTATCAAACCTGAACTTATTGAGAGTGTTTTTGTCAATGAAACTTCAAAAATTCAAGAACTTGAACGTGTGTATGCTCAAACAAAAACATCAGTTCAATCTGATCCATTGACTAAGGCAAAACAATTTTTAAAACAAGCTAAGAAGATTAACTTTGTGAAGTCAACTGGGACAGATACACTAAAAAGCTTTTCGAACTGTTCTAATTTAGATTTTTATTTAAAGAAGAAATCTGAATTATCTGATGAGTTTGCTAAGAGCATGACTAAAAATGTGAGTCATCATCAACCATCTGCATCATTTATTCCAATTACTTCTAAACATCATCATGTAGACATGCGAACTTGTTTTTTATGCGGTCAACAAGGTCATGTTGTGAGGAATTGTAGTCAGTAGAACTATCAGAATCATCATCCTTTTATCAAGGACAAATCTAAGCCAATTCCATTGGTCAAGGAGATCCTGAAACGACCTGTGTCGTATGCTGATGATACTCATATTTTGTTCTCTGATGTGAATCCTCGGAAGGTTCTTCATGTCAATGAGACACACGGTCAAGTGAAACCAAAATTCATTCCAACTGAACCTATATGTCAAAACAAGAATTCAAACATTGTTCAGGCAGCTTACTTAAGACGAAAGTCTAGGAAGTCGGTAACTTATTCACAAGTGGCTGAACAACAATTGAAATCTGTTAAAGTTAATGATCAAAGAGAAAACTAAAAGGTGCCCAAGACTGAGGCCTGGGCTGCCTTTTTGAACTAATCACTTTTGTTTGTGTGTAGGGTTCATCCAAGACCATTTCTGGTGAAAACTGGATCATGGATAGCGGATGTTGTCGTCATATCACTGGGAATCTCGACCTATTAACCAACGTAAGAAATATTCAAGGGGGTTAAGTAGCGTTTGCTGGAAATTCTAGGGGCATGATCACACAAGAGGGTGAAGTTTCAAATGGTCACATTACGTTTGAGAAAGTGAATTATTGCGACAAGGTTGATCATAATTTATTGAGTGTATCGCAGATTTGTGATAAAAAATACACTACGATATTTACTGACAAAGAATGTCTTATCTTGAAACCGGGTTATGTTATCCCCAAGGACATGGTTGTCATGCGATCACCATGATCAAATGATATTTATGTCTTAAATATGAGATCTAAGGTATCCACATCAATCGAAACATGTTTTGTCTCGAAAGCAACCGAGAAAGACTCGATTCTATGGCATCGTAGAATGGGTCACATACATGTCAGAAAGATGAATTATTTAATGGCAAATGACTTAGTTGAGGGTGTCTCGTTAAGGAATTTTAAGTTATCTGATCACTGCGTTGCATGCAAAAAGGGCAAGCAGAAGAAGAAGAGACATCCCTCTAAGTTATTGAATTCCATTGATACTCCTCTTGAACGACTTCATATGGATTTGTTTGGTTCAGTGAATCGTGCGAGTATTTCTGGAGACTGGTATTGTCTTGTAGTGACAGATGATTATTCAAGATATTCATGAGTGTTATTTATGAGTTCAACAGATCAAACACCGGTTTTGGTACAAAATCTTATTACTAAGATCGAATCACTGTATAAACAAAAGGTGAGGAGAATCCGTAGTGATAATGGTACTGAATTTAAAAACACTATATTGGATTTCTTTTGTATTCAAAAGGGAATTCACCGAGAATATAGTGCACCTTATGTACCTCAACAAAATGGTGTTGCTGAAAGGAAAAATAGAACTCTGATTGAAGCTGCACGCACAATGCTCGCTGATTCAAAGCTTCCTGTCCAATTTTGGAATGAGGCAGTGAATACAGCTTGTTATACGCTTAATCGAGTTCTAACAGTGAAACGACTCAAGAAGACAAGCTACGAGATCTTAAATAATAGAAAACCTAATTTAAAGTACCTGGAACCATTTGGGTGTCCGTGTACAATGTTGAAGAAGGATTCGGGTAAATTTGAAGAAAAAGCTATCGAAGGGTATTTCTTGGGATATGCATCTCCAAAGAAAAGGGTTTTTAATTTCACATCTGGTTGTGTTGAAGAATGGTACCATGTGGACTGTCAAAAATACACAACTCCTCCTCAAGGGAAAGGTCCAGACTGGATGTTTGACTACGATAGTTTATTTAATTCTTTTACTCCTTCGACTGAACACATCGATGAAGATCTTGTTCGAGCATACTTTGAAGATCATTTGACCATTCCAAGATCTTCAAGTTCTAATTAAGTTGAAGCTCAACCAGATGCTCCAACTGAAGAATCTCAAGTTGTTTCTCCAGTTGCTATTGATAATGTTTCTACTTCTTCTGATATGATCAAGCTGAAATTCAAGTTATTGATCTTGACAGTGATAATGTTTCATCTCCCGAGTTGGGTGAACATTACACTAACTTATTTGATAATGTTGTTGTTCCTGAGAATCCCACTCTTCGGATTCATGGATATCATCCACAGGAAAATATCATTGGAGAACTTGATGTGGGCGTTCATACACTTCATCAAGTTGCGTCGTCAAGTGATAATAACATATTGTGTGCTTACACTAACTTACATTCTTCGGGAATTTTGAATATTTCTAAATTCAATTGCTTTCTATCTCAAGTTGAGCCAACGACAGCTCGTAAGGCACTTGAAGATCCTTCTTGGGTAGAAGATATGCAAGAAGAATTACAGCAGTTTGCACGTTTGGGTGTTTGGGATTTAATAGACAAACCTGCTAGAGTCAAGAAAGCCATTCCGACTAAGTGGGTATTTAAATGTAAGAAGGATGGTCGAGGGGTGATTGTCAGAAACAAAGCACGTCTAGTGGTGCAAGGTTTTCATCAGCAAGAGGGTATTGATTACACAGAGGTATATGCTCCAGTTGCAAGATTAGAGTCGATTCGAATCTTCCTGGCTTATGCAGCTTATAAGAATATCAAGATCTATCAAATGGATGTTAAAAGTGCTTTTCTCAATGGTGAATTACACGAGGAAGTGTTTGTCCAACAACCACCTGGTTTTGAAGATCCTGATTATCCATACAGTGTTTACCGATTAAACAAGGCCCTGTATGGTCTACATCAAGCCCCGAGAGCTTGGTATGGCACGCTCCCAGGTTTTGTGGATACAACAACATCTTCGCGACTACGGTTTGAAGTTTCTTACTACTCCTATTTTGATTGATAATTCTGCTGCTATTAGTATCACCAAGAATCCCGTACAACATTCTAAAATGAAACATATAGAAATTCGATATCATTTTATAAGGGATTGCTATGAAAAGAAATTAATCGTTCTTGAGAAAGTACATACTGATTTTCAGAAAGCCAATCTGTTTACTAAAGCTTTTGACAAAACGCGTTTTAAATTTTTGCTTGATTTAAACGGATTGAAGACCCTCGCTGATATCCTTAAACAAGGATGACTATCTTTATTTTCTATCATATCTTTCTTATAAAATTTATTTTGGTTTTAGGGGGTGAAAATCTAGAAAATACAAAAAGAGTGTGTTTTCGTTTGTTTAGATAAAATCCAAAAACATTAAAAAATTCCAAAATTTAAAAATATTGTGATTTTTGTTCTTTAATGTTTTTCTCTTCAAATATTTAGAAAAACCAAAAAAATTTTAAATTTTAAAAAAAAAATAAAAAAAATTGTGTTTTTAATGTTTGTACAGAGAAAAACCAAAAAGATTTTTGTAGACGTTTTTAGATTATTTTCTCGTTGAAAATTACGTCGGTTATTTAAATTTGTGAAGCATGCTTGCATGTCTTGGTCCTATGATTCACTTGTGAATTGATGGTTAGCCATTTATTTATAAACTTAAGTTAACTGGGGCGATTAAATTTATCTTTTCTTTATTTTATGCTCCTCAAAATTTTGAGTTTTTGAAACAAAAAGAGAACATGATAGTACATTGATTACCTTGACCCCAAATTCAGCAAAAAGTAAGCTTAAAAGACTGTGTGCTTAATTGCATTGGTGTATTGGTAGGTCTTAAAACAACCCAGTAGAGTAAAGTATGTGATATAAACATAAAGAAACGCCTAATTGAAAGGGGTATTAGTCTCTAGCAAAAGTCTCGGTGAGGATGGCAGAAATGTAATAACCAGTCATACTCAAGCCTTATATTTGTTGATCATCCAAAAATAAAATAAAGCAAATAACAAGCGTTAAGATTCTGGACACTGTGAGTCTTTATGCGGCTTAACCATCTGGGTATTCATAAGCATGAATATTTCACTCACCTTCTAGAGCAAACCCAAAGTCATTAAACTTGATCACCGCTGTACTTCGTACAATTTAAATTACTGACTTGATCAAAATCCGCTGTTAGTCATACAATTGTTCCTCCCTTGCGTGCGTCTTAATACCATTAAGAAACGGACCCCGGGGGATACAATGTATGTAAGCCGACAACTGGACTCGTGCATACTCACTCACAGTAAAGGAAACTTGATGCATTGCTCAAAATTTCAAAATTGGTATCAAAATTTTGATCAACAATATAATGGTTTAAGTCAAGTTGGGGTGATTTGGTAAAATCAAATTAAGCTTGAACTGAGATTAGAGGCTGATAGTTTCTGATATTCTATGCTTTAATTGAACTATTTAATCATATCACAAAAACACTTGAATGTGTGTTATTAGATTTATGTGGATAACAATACCAATGACCGACTTATCGCCAGTCATAATATCGTTGAAATATAAAACTGTGATGGAAGGGCAATTTGGTCAATATGATTCTCTGCTCAAACTCAACAAAAATACAAAAATATGTACTGTTTTTGATAAAATCATTGAAAAACACAAAAAGATTGTCTATTTTTTTTGGCAATACATTATTTAAATTTTTGCAAAATACCAAAAATATTTTCGTCTTCTTTGTACAAAATACTTAAATAATTTTAAGTTATGTTTCAGAAATCTGAAACATTCTTAACGTATTTGGTTGTCGGGATAAAAGGATTTCTCGATAACCTAATTTATTTATTTATTTAATTCTTTAATTAATTCATTTAATTAATTCATTTAATTATTTAATTTTAAATTAAACAAAAGAGTTTATTTCGTTAAAATCCAATTCGTTATTTATGGATAACGAACTAGGTGATTCTTTAGCGAACTAGCTTCTGGTTCGCTAACCTAATTCGCTTCCGCACTCTGTAACGAATCATCCCTTCGTTATGTATATTTAACGAATCGCGTCACGAATCAAGACTTGATTCGCTACTTTAATTTAACGATTCAAGTAGCGATTCGCCAACATAAGGTAACGAATTGAGTTAGCGAATGGGCCAATTCGTTAACTTTAATTTAAACGAATCGTCTGATTCGTCCAAGCTGTACCTTGGGTTGCGTGCTAAGTTATATAAGACAAGAAAACGAACAGGCGTTCACTGTTCGCCTTCTTCCTTCATCTTTAAGAAACCCTGTTCAAATTTTCTCTAAAATCTCGACTTTCTTGTTTGGATATTTCAAAGATATATTTGGGTATCTAAGGTTTAGCCGATCCTGGCGATATAATTTTCGTCAAAAATGGCAAAGAGTTGATAGTTAAATTATAAACTTTTAAGAGTTTAAGGGTTTCCGAAGTTTTGAAACCTATTTGTGTGTAATTTATGTTAATAACTGTATGTTTTTGATGTCATTGTGATCAGAATCATATTCCGATACCCTTGGTGGGCTTCATTCATGTTTTGATTGTTGTTTGCCGGGTTAATTATTGTTTCGTGTTATTGGTGTTTACTGTGGGTTCGTCTAACCTATGTACTTAGAGATTTTGAGTCTTAATCTCATACATATTCGATTATGTATGTAATTCCGAGTTCAACGAGCTCATTATTGTGATGATTCGACGATAGTTATGGCCTAATCGGCCCCGGGTTCATATTGTTGACTATCTGTGTTCATCCTAATTTTGACCTTGACTTTATGAAGTCAAAGAACAAGTCTTAATTATGACCATTCGTTAGTCTTAGCGAATTGGAACTGTTTCGTGTCCAATTCGTTAAGATTTTACATGAACTAGCTAAGCGAATAAGATGTTACACGAATCAGATTTGAATTCGCTTAAAATATAACGAACTAGCGTGTAGTTCGTTAAAATTAAATAGTAATTCGCTATGTTCAGTTCGTTAAAACATTTACTTGATAGCGAATCGCCTGATTCGTTATCTTATTATAACGAATCAGTGTGATTCTCAACGAATGACAATTTAAAAAAAAAAATTTTAATTAATCTAAATTATTTTCAATATTCATTTATTCAGGATGTACCCTCGCTTTTTACAGCTAATTATTCAGGATTTGATTCCGAACTTGTGTGATTGATCGATCGTTGGTGAACGATGTTCTTGATATGGAACATATGAAAGCTGAAACGGTGCATCGTATGATAATCTATAGAAAAGAAAAGCCACAGGATAAACGGATGATTGGTCATATAATCAATCCGGATTACGTATGTCCTCCTAATGAGCGTTGGATCCACGATGATTCGGATTCCAAGCGTGAAGGGGGAGAAGGTGGGAACAATGATGGTGGAGATGATGATGGTGACAATGATGATGGTGATGGTGATGGTGGAGCTGGTGAACGAGCTCTTAAAGAACAACAGGATGCAGTCGATGCTGCTCTAGCTGCCACCATGAAAGCTCAGCTGGAAAAAAAAAGAAAGGGTAAAGATGTGGCTACTGGTGAACCATCAAAGAAGCCCCGTGTGTCTGCTGGGGCTGGGGTAATCATTGGAACCCCACCACCACGTCAATCAACTACTCAAAGCTCGGCGGTGCCGCTAACTACTAGCACTCCGATGCTTACCTTGACAACGACGTTGGTGTCACATGAGAGACTCGGTCTAATTCCTCAAATGGCGTTGACCGAGATACCGAGGCCTTCTGCTGCATTGTCTACAGTATCTCCTATCACATCAATGAGACCTCCTCCTCCGCCAACAACTACTTTTCCTCCACCTCCGCCTAGTGATATCTCTTTCATGAGAATTACTCGGCCTCAAGGACTTGTTCAACCTGTTCATCCATCTGTATAAAACTTGCCACCAGGTCGTCAAACTGAAATGCTGCTAAATCTGTTACATCTATATGAAAATAAAATGGCAGCTGACCGTCAAACTCAAGAACGACTCATGGAGAATCAACGACGAATGATGAGTTATATTTCTTTCTGTCAGAAGGAGACTAAATCGTTGCGTACGATTGTTGAGTCTCAGGGGGTGAAATTAAAGGAACAAGAAGAGTTGATTTTACAATTAACTTGTAAAGAAGATGCCCTAAAGAAACTTAAGAATGACGATGATGATCTTGACGAATCTGATGCAGGAGGTGAGCCTAAACAATCGCATGGTTCATCCTCTGGTGCTGGTGTTAGTGGCGGTGAGGATTCGAGCAAGCAGATAATTACCTATCAAGATCCAACAGCTGCCAAGAAAATTGAAATGATTGCAGCTAACACAGTGATTTTTGTTGATGGATCAGGGGTGGTTCATAGTGTGGTAAACAGAGATGAGATAGAGGTTGGTGAGTTTGTGGTTAGATCCTTGACACGGGAGCAAATTTCGATTCTGCTTGGACTGAATGACGATCAGTTGACTGCTTTAGAGACTGAGCCCGATGTCGAAGTGATCACTGAGGAAGAATTGGAAGTTGATCCGTTGTATATGGATATGGATTTTATTTATGAGGATGAAGAGATTGAGATGGAGGATGTGACAGCTGAAGTGTACCCGGACTTGTATCAACACGCAAACGTTGATCAAGGTGCTCCGGTATTTCATGAAGATGTAATTAAAGAGACTGAGGATGAACTGGAAAAGGTTGTGCAGCGAACAGTTCCTTCACTCAAAGAAGTGACTGATGATGACGTAGAAAGATGGTTCAAACGTTATAAAGTGGGTAAAATTATCAGTGCTTATCGTTATGTAGATCAAGAAAGAAAAGATACTGCTGCTGCTTGGACTGAGACTAATCAGGTGACTACCTTCAAGACTGTTTCAAAGTTACACGGTGATATTGTTTCATGGACTTATGACTCTGACCTTAAAGTATGTATAGTCAAGTGGGAAAAGGGTGTCTAGTATTACGAGAGGATAATGGATGTTTTAACTCTACAGCGCTAGGATGTACGTACCCTCGCAAGACGTCCATTTATCAATCGTGGGGGTCACCGAACGGCTGAGTGGTTTCATCAACACTTACTGTTCGAGGTCAATCATGGCTTCAAATTCTTCAAGCCCCAGGTCCCAAGACGTAAGCGCATTGATGAGATTGATCCAAGGACCGGCTGGAAGAAACTTGTCTTAAAAGTGAAGCCGCCAAAGACAATGAAAAAGGTTCCTGTGAAGACAATGCCTCAAGATATTTATCTGTCTTTCAACCGTTGGTACTATGACAATCGTACTGGCGAGGCCGTTATTGTTCGTGGTCGAGGACTGCAGACCGAGCTCATCAAGATAATCGACCCGATGTGGTTGGTTAATTTATCAGAGACAGACAACGACGTGCTACACAGGAAGCAGATTTTGTTTGAACGCCAAGAAGATTACGACCTGGCTATGCAATTCCAACGAGTCGTTCGTGTGTGTCACGAACATGGAATTCATAGTTGTAGAGACTGGCAGTCTAAGCGCTTCAAATAAGTTAAACACAAAGAACTCAAGACGAGGGGGTGTCTATTAGTGCACGGTTTTGCGTCTAGAGTCTTTGTTCATATCGTTAATGTTTTATTTATCAATTAATGTGATATTTAATGTTTATTATTAACTAGTTCGTTAAGGTTAAGTCTAGTTTGCTAGGGATGTTAGCGAACTAAGACTAGTTCGTTAAAGTTAAGTCTAGTTCTCTAGGGATGTTAGCGAACTAAGACATTATAATGTATTCCCTCCTGATTCGTTAGGGGATGTTAACGAATCAGGGGGTGGTTCGCTATGTTAAATTATGTAATGAAGGGGAAGCTGGTTCGCTAGGGGATGTTAGCGAACCAGGTCGCCTTCTATATATAGTGAACTACTGTTCACTTTAATGAAAGTTTTTGGGAGAAAAGTTTTTCAAAAGGAATTTTGAGTAATTGCTCTCTCTCAAGCTTCACCTTAACATTATTCGTTTAATCTATTGACAATATATATACATTCATAACATTAAATCAAGGTAAACTATGAGCTAGATCTTTAATAGTGGTAATCGGATATTCACAGATCTGAGATCTGTTTATTGTTATCGACTGTTAATCCGGGATCCAACAATTTGCCTTCAAATGGTGATGGATTAATAATGTTGAAGTAACTTATTACTATAATAAATTAAAAAAGATGGATTTAACAACTTATTAAGATGTATAATCAACTTGTAGAATATAAGCTAATCCAAACACTTAAGAAGAGCTTATCAAATGATATAAAATAAGCTATAAGCTTCAAAAAGATATAAGTATAAGCACAAAAATATAAGCTAGGCCAAATACCCCCTTTATGTTATAGTTCTTTTTATGAAAAGTGCATCTTGTATACGGGGAAAACGAGACTCGTATAGTTCTATGTATTTATTAAAAATAAATTGCAACAAACTACAAGATCATTATTTTAAAATTAAGCATAAAAATTACATCGATTAAACGTTCAACTGGGCGTTACAAATAACTAAATAAATTAAACCGTTTGTTAGAAATAATTATTCTAAATCCACAAATTCAACCGAGCGTTTATAAGCTTCTAGTTCACCTATAAACATTTTCACTCGCAACTTATACAAATCTTCCCATCCTTTTGCTTGACCATCTTTGATATGCTTCCATTCATTATTAATCGTTGGCATCGGGTATATCCCTGAAAACTGAACAACTATAAAATGATTCCCGTTGACATGTGGAATAGAAACGGTACCATGTTGTGGTTTATGTTGTGGACCATAAGTTGAACAATTATCACTTGACAATGAGTGAACTATAACCCCTAACCAAGCAGCAATCAAAAAACCCATGGATGGCATTTCCAACCAGTGTGTTCTAGGTGCAAAACCCGGTTCGAACGAATTTAAGCCATGACGTACCTTAGAAAAAAGCTTGTTATCAAAGGCCTTCCTGTATTGTGTTTAATTAGCTTTTAACTCATCAAGAAGCTCACTTCGTACCCACCTCCAGTTATCTTCATCATAATTGAGAGCAACAACCATTGCTCGATATCCACAGTTTCCATCAGGTGCCACATCCTGTATATGTGTAACAAACGGACAAACTATGGGGTGTACTCGATCCAAATATTGGTGAAAGTAATGAACCTTATCATGAGAACGTGTGACCGAACTTTGTCTAATACCTTCATGGCTACCCACAAACAAACTATGTCTAATACCTTCATGGCTACCCACAAACGAACTTTCTTTAGAAGGCTCTAACTGTACGGGTAGAAACTCATCAAAGTCATCTCTTAGCGTTAGCATCGTAGAATTACTACGGTTAAGGGAGGGCTCATGTTTCTTCTTCTTTTTCACACTGTCCTTTATTTTTGGACCCCCACGGGTGTTTTTTTGAACCTCGGGTACTTGAACAATTGATGAGGTTGGCTTGATAAATGACCAGAACTTTGGCAACATATTTCTTTTACCATCGTCTGAATGTTTCTCAAACTCTTGTGTGAATGCCTCTACAACGCTCGCACAACTAATATCTTTCTCATGCTCGGCGTATAACGGATTAAAATCTAGTTTCTTATAGAAGATATCAATTGAGTCCAATGGAATGGTTTCATATGCAGTCAAATAGTTTGAAAGCATACAGGCGCATGGCAATGAGCAACTTGTGCAGAGATGACATCCACACCCATACTCATACTCTATGAGTTTGTTCATGCGTTCAAGCTCTTTAACTAATAATCCTAGGGTTAGTTTTGAGACTTTACCTCGTAACTCCTTGAATAGTGGGATGTTGTGGCCATTCATCAGTTTGTTATGACTTTCTTCAAATGTTCCTTTTATGGCTTTATGCTGCGACTTCACGATCTGATCGATAACACCGGCGGATTTTTCAAGTGTAGACTTGGTAGTAAGCAAGTAATTCTTGAGAAGTGTGTGTGTGCTCTCAACCCTGCTGGTTATACTATTCCCGAAGTGGAGAACTTGATCGGACCATGCAAACACAAACATCTCTTTGTACTTAACAAGCCATTTTGTGTTCACATATTCAAATACTCCTAAATATGTAAAAAAAATAAATAAACATGAATAAATGCAAAAATATTCTATCTAATGTAAATAACAATATATTTTAGAGAAAGAAATGTTACTTTTATGCTTTCCAGTTAAACCATCACGAAGTCGCTTGTAATTGTACTCGTATGCGGCGGGCGTGGGTGAAAAAACAACCGAGCTCTGTAGTTCTTCAAAAATTCCCAATTATTACCCTTGGCGAAACTTTGCTTGCAATGCTTTTTAATGTTTTGGGATATGTGCCATCTACATAGCAACTTCGCAGCATCCAGGAATACAACATTACAAGCATTTATCAATGCAAGATCTCTATCTGTTAATATCACCCGTGGCATCATACACTCGTGTAACATTTTCTTAAGCCTCGTTAACACCCATCTAAAGTTAAACATGTCTCTCGCCGTAATCTTCTACTCACTAGTCAACCTCATAGCATACGAATGACCCTCCATATGTTGAGCGAGTTCATGGTTGTGGGCATTACGACTCACTCGTAACATCCAACCACCATACTCATCGTGGTATTTACCCACTAATTGGAATGAACAATTAGTTTTTATTGTACCTGAACGCTTAACTTTTACGGTTGACTTGTATACTCCACCTCGATCACACATAAGAAAAATTTTGTTAACCTCCCCTTTGGCGTTTTTCTTCGTCCGTTCGGTGACTATGACAACACCATTCGCACGACTGGTTTTTTCGGCCCACTTCTTCAATTCATCGTGAGATACAAATATCTAAAAGAAAAATTCTTATGTTAGGAATGGTAGTGTAGATAATATTAAAACAACTAAACACTTTTAAAAATAGTAGGTTATCACAAGAAAAGAAAGTATATTTTATGAATACATGGGAAAAGAAAATTATTTTTTTTAATGATTTTACCTTATCGGTTGAAAAAAACGGATATGCTGCTTGAATTTTCACCAATGCTAACTTAAGAATTTTCCTCACCGATAACTTCACACTCTTCACCATCATTAACCCCACAATTTTCACCACCTGTAACTCCACAAATTTCACCAAAGTTACTTTCAGGATAATAATCATCAAAGATCGACGTAAAATATTCCATTCGTTTAAACTTATAATACTACTACATTAATCTATGTAATAAGAGAACCAAGAAGAAGAGAGAACAAGAATGATAAAAATTAACTAACAAGAGCACATATAATATTATTTTGGTTAGATTCATAAATCCTAATACTACATGAAGTTAAACAACTTTTGGTAGAATCTTATAAAACATCAAACAAATCTTTCACGTTTTAAGCTTTGATCATGATATTGCATTTAGTTAAATTACTTTCAGACTAATCTTATCATTCATCATAAATATCTTTCATGTTTTAAGCTTAGAAAACTGAAAATCTATCTATACTGGTCGTATAGAACTATACAACTCGTATAGGCCCGTATAGTCGTTTTCTGGCAGCGGTTAAGGCAGTCTGAATGATTTTGCAAACGTTTTCTATGCGGCCGTATAGACCTATACGATTGTATAGCTTTTATGGTTTTTTCAGAAGGCAATACGAGCCATTTAATGCCTATATGGCTCATATAGGCCTATACGGTCGTATAGGCTGCAAAAAGCTGTTTTTTTTGTGCCCTTGTCAGGCATTCGTATCCTACATGGACGTATAGGCCTATACGAGCCGTATATGCATGTGAGGGTGGTGTGGGAGGATCACATCCCTTTTAAGTATAATAGGCTTAGTCTTAGCCACTAAAATTATCAATTGTTGATCCTAATCGAATGTGTCATTCCAACTATCATGGATTGATTGTTTATTGTTAATTTATGTTTTCCGTTTATTACTAATTGAAACTGTTATCGAACAATAAAATCACGTTCGATTGAAGAATATTATGGTTCGAGTTAGTTTTGTTAGTGCACGTTTTTGTCGTCTCGAGTCTTTGTAATCAATTTCTAATTTATTACTATTTTAATGTAAAGGGCATTTTAGTAGTTAAGTCCCATACTTTATATTATGGCTCATTCGTTAAGAATGTTTAACGAATGAGACCATTCGTATTTATTAGTGTTCATTTGTTAAGGATGTTTAACGAATGAGCGTTAATCGTTATTGTTATATGTCCATTCGTTAAGGATGTTTAACGAATGGACCTTAGTCGTTATTTATTGTTTCCATTTATCATGGAATGCTGACGAATGGGGTATAGCGAATGAGTCATTCACTATACCATTTTGGTTACTTATGTAATGAAGATGGATGAAGGACATTCTTTACGGATTGTGTAACGAATGGTATTCGTCTTCTGTATATAGGCTGTTCAGCCAATTCATAATTTAAGTGTTTATAAAGTAATTTCTTGTGTGTCGTTTCTCTGCCTAATCATTCTCTCAACACTCCGTTAATCTTAAGTCCAATCTAATATAGATAAACGCATATCATATAACTAGATCAGGTATTCAATTGATATGACGAGTTCTATTAATTGAAGCTCTATCTGTGTTCTCAAGTGGTATCAGAGCATTACCAGGGTTAGATTATGTTTATCATTAAGGAATAGATCATGATTTGATTGATTATATATAGTTTGACTTGTTAATTTTAGATCCGATACTTTGTGCATCAATTTTCATTCAATTAGCTTGATGGAATGATAATTTGATGTTGAATTGAGTATAACTGGTGTTGAATTTAGGTGTTAAGCAAAACAGAGGAATCTGTTTGGTATTCATATGGATTTTTGGTTGGTTTTAGTTGGTAATTGTGTGTTAGGATTGATTTTTTTTTGTTCGAGGGATAATTACGAGTCGTTTGAACTATTGATTATGAGAACTCATTGAGTATTGAGCGAATAATCCATAAAATTGTGATTGTACGTTTTGGTGTTTGAATCTGGAATTTTCCAGATCTGGAAATCAGCTTGTAGGTTTGAAGATGCATATGTTCATTCGTTATGATGGACATGATCACTCGTTAAATGTGTAATGTTCATTCGTTATTAAAGTATAACTGATTTGTGCCACGCGTTAAGTTTGTTACAACAGAATAACAAACTCATTCATTACTGTAGTTGATTCGTTATCAGTTGTTAGTCATTGAAAGTTAATTCGTCTTCACTCATTCGTCATTCAATCAACATCCATTCGTCAATCCATTTGTTAACCATTCGTCAAACCATTCGTTAATCATTCATCACTTCATTCGTTAAGCTATTCGTATTCATCATCCATCACCGTTCTTCTGTCATACTCATTCGTTACTACTCTTCATTCTTTACCGATCATATCCATTCGTCTACACATTCGTTACAAAAGTTTCATTTTAATCCCATTAGTTTGAATTTTGTTAAGTTTAAACTCTTAATTTTTTTAAGATGGCTGGTTATTATGCACTAGCTTCTTAGAACGTGTTGATGCAGCAAATGTTACATCTCGATGCTGAAATTGGATCTCATTCAAAATGTCCTCGTTTAATGAAGTTTAGCGATTTTGCTAAATGGGAACCACGTTTCAGAGCACATCTAGGGTCCGTACACCCTGATTGTTCACGTTGTCTTGACGATGTGTACACTGTGCCTATGGTTGGTAATGAGACGATAGGTTTTACACCGAAAGCATTTACTCAATATTCTCAAGAAGAGAAGAAAGCTTTAGAAATTGAGACTAAGGCATATTCCACTTTGACTATGACATTACCTGATAATATTTTCCATCAAGTGGGAAGTATTAAAATTTGTGCATCCTTGTTTCAACACATCAGAATGAGAAGTATGGGTAATACCGAAGAAAGTAAAATGGTGATGTTGACGTTTCAATTCAGAAACTTTAATACCTTAAAAGGTGAGACTGTTGAGGAAATGTTGACTCAATTTAATCATTTGATTGCCGAAACAAATAAGTTAAAAATTGAACCAAATGAAAGTGATAAGATTGATACTGTGAAAAATGCTCTTCCAAGTTCCTACTCGACGTTTCTCATGGTACTTAAAGAGAATAGTTTTTTTAATAATGAAGATCTTACGGCAATGGAATTTATGCAAAAGATTGAAGATAGAGAGTATGACTTGAAATGCCAAAATTCATTAAAAGAAGCTTAAGACCCAACTCTATATGGAGGTTGTTTGCCTTTGAGTAATTATGCAGCTCCAATTACTGCATTCTCACTCAAACTTCACAAGAAGGATCCAAATGTGTGTTTCATGGCTTCTGGGTTTAGTGATAACTCTGGTGGATCAACTACTAATGGCTTACTACACCACCTAGTGTCAACATGAAGGAAGCTGAACATAATTTCTCTTTCCTTAGTGTGTTTATGACATCATATGAAAACTTGGTGGGTAGCAATATTGCTACAAGTGAATTGACCGATGAAGACTATGATCAGATTGATCCTGATGATCTAGAATTAATGGATCTCAAATGGAATATGGCCATGATTATTAGAAAGGTGAAGAAGTTTATGCAACAAACTGGTAAAGACCGACCATCTCTGAACAAACGAGTTGGTTTTGATAAATTGAAGGTCAAATGTTACAATTCCCAAGAGTTTAGTCATTTTGCCAAGGAATGTGATAAACCAAAGAAGAAGTATAATGAACCTCGAAATCATGACATAAGTTCTTGAAATAAGGTCAATGATTCTCCTGAAAAGACTTTTGGATGTAGTTCTTCTAAAGCTTCATGGTCACAAGTTCTTCTCACTGCTGTAGGAACTGACTGGACTCAAAGACTATTGTGTAATGATAATCAAGCAAATATGGAAATGTTTGAGTTGACTGAAAGTTTTCAAGATGCTAGTGGGAACGAATTGTCCTCTGACAATGAGACAGAATCAGATTCAGATGATTCTTGAAATATGCAACCAACTTCCTTTGTGTGCATGGCAAAGATTGACGAGGTTAGTCCTTCTTCTGTTAAATTATCTGAAAATGTGATATGTTCTGAGTGTGAAACTGTTAAGTCTAGAATTGATTTGCTTAATGCTTATAATGATTCACTAATGAAAGAACTTGCTTCAATCAAGGAGACATATAGACAATAACTAGAATAAAAAATGAGATCTAGGGAGAAAATCGAGGGTTTGTCTATAAGTAATTATTATTTGAAAGCAGAATTATCAGTGAAAATGACCATTAATGATAAACAATTTCAAGAGATTCTTAGACATAGAACTAAGATAACTGAACTTGAAAATGAGGTTCTTGATTTGAAAGGTAAATTAGACAAGTTTCGAAATTCTTCATTTTTGTTGAATGAATCATTGAAGTATTTGGTAAACAAAAAGGTTCAAAGAGTGGTTTGGGTTTTGTTGAAGTTCCTACACCATTTCATGATAACTATTCTTGAAATCCGCTTGCGGGAAAGGAAGAAATTGTTACAAAACCTGTCACCACTGAGGAAAAACCCAAACTGGTTAAAAATGACAACATCAAGGTCAATCTTCAACTCAAAAACCTCATATTCAAAGTTATAAGGTCTTTGTTGAGAATGTTGATAAGGTAATCATTGAGGATGTAATTGAACCTGAAATTGTGCACAAAAACCAGAACATTCCACGTTCAAATAACATTCTGTGTGAACCTCATGAATTTGAGGAGGCTATGTATGGTTCAAATACATCTAAGGTGAAAAAGGAAAAATCTACTAAGGTTAAGGCTAAGAAATTGGGAAAACCAAACATTTCTGATGAGGATTTGACGCGTTTTATCAATCATGTTCCTTCTAAGGTAAACACTGGTCGAGTTTATAAATTAAATGGTATTAGCAAGGTATTCTCTGAGAAATACATTCCGCTTAACCTTATCAAACCTGAATTTATAGAAAGCGTCTTTCAAAATGAAACTTCTAAGATACAAGATCTTGAACATGCATTTGTTAATTCGAAAACATCAAACACAATAGATCCTTTGGTCAAAGCCAAACAATTGTTAAAATCTGTTAAGAAAGTTCAATTTGTTAATTCAACTGGAACTGACACTTTATAGAGTTTTTCTAATTGTTCAAATCTTGATTTTTACATGAAAAAGAAATGTGCTACGTTTGATGATGTTAACAAAGGACCTATTCCTGGTGTTTTTCATCAACCTTCTATTGCACCAGTTTCTACCAAACCACAATGTGAGTTTGTTGACATGAGAACATGTTTTCTATGTGGCGAACAAGGTCATGTTGTAAGAAACTGTTGAATGAAAAAATCACAGAATATTAATCCTTTTATCAAGGAACAAGCCAAACCCATTCCTTTGGTTAAAGAAATTCTGAAAAGACCCATGTCGTGTGATGATGAAACTCACTTTATGTTTTCAAATGTGAATCCACGCAAGGTGATTCATGTTGATGAGAGCACGAGTAATTTAAAATCCAAATTTGTTCCTACGGAACCAATTTGTAAGAATGTGAACATAAATGTAGTTCAAGCTGCATATTTGAGACGAAAGTCAAAAAGACCTGTAACTTATTCACAAGCAGCTTAACCATATTTGGATTCAGTCAACATTTAATCTTTAAGTAAAACTAAAGAAGTGCCCAAGACTGCGGCCTGGGCTGCCTTTTGGAACTAATCAACTTACTATATGTGCAGAGTTTATCCAATACTATATCTGGTGAAAACTGGATTATGGATAGTGGATGCTCTCGTCCTATTACCGGCAACATCAACCTTTTAACAAATGTCAAGAATATTCAAGGAGGGTATGTGGCATTTGCGGGAAATTCGGGAGGAATGATTACAAAAGAGGGAGAAGTTTCAAATGGTAGTATTACATTTGAAAAAGTTAATTATTGTGATAAAGTGGATCACAATCTGTTGAGTGTTTCTCATATTTGTGATAAAAAGTATACCACTGTATTTACTGACAAGGAGTGCATAATACTCAAACCCTGATATGTCATTCCAGAAGACATGGTTGTTATGCGATCTCCTCGATCAAATGATATTTATGTTATAAACATGACTTCTATAACCACCTCTGTTGAAACGTGTTTTTGTCTCAAAAGCAAATGAGAAATACTCGATTCTGTGGCATAGGCGTATGGGTCACATTCATGTCAGAAAGATGAATTATCTTATGGCAAATGATTTGGTACCCGTCTAAGTTAAGTAATTCCATTGATACTTCTCTGGAATGACTTCATATGTACTTGTTTGGTCTTGTGAATCGTGCGATTATTGCTGGAGATTGGTACCGTCTAGTTGTCACTAATGATTATTCAAGATACTCGTGGGTGTTATTTATGATTTCTAAAGATCAGACACCTGTTTTATACAAAATCTAATCACAAAGATCGAATCACTAAACAAACACAAGGTGAGACGTATTCGGAGTGATAATGGACGGAGTTCAAAAACACTGTATTGGACTTCTTTTGCATTCAAAATGGAATTCATCGAGAATATTATGCTCCTTATGTACCTCAACATAACGGTGTTGCTGAAAGGAAGAATCGAACACTGATTGAAGCTGCAAGAACAATGCTAGCAGATGTTGGGTTTAATACGGGTGTATCCCCGGCCCGTCTTTGGTTGGGCAGTTTAAGACTAGAAGGGTTGAATGGGTTGGCCACCCACTCAACTTTAGTGGCCCGTTTTATATTATTTCTTGTAACTTGTGGAAAAAGAAATGAACCCTAGTTAGCCTCCCTATATAAACAATATTGTATCTTGTAATTTCTTAGCACCTCAATAAAAGAAGAGACCTTGTTCGTTTCCCATGGACGTAGATTGCACATCGTGACCGAAGCACGTAAATTCGGTGTTCATCTTTACTATTCACTGCATATTATATTGTTTGTGGTGTGTTTTTTTTCGTAATAACCTACTGCCACCAGTCATTATTATATAGTGAACTTGGGTTTGTGTTTGAATTATTATCACACAATTTATTTGTGTGAGATCATTCAGTCTTCACGACAAAGAATTCAAAGCCACCATATTATAATTGATAGTATTTGTTTGTGTGATAACAAATATCACCGTCACCGTCACCATCATCAAACCATAAGCCAGTCAACAACCAATATAGTGAACGTTGATCAGAAGGAAGCATCCTGTTCAGTTTGGATCAAGTGTAACCAGGTTCTGATTTATATTTGGTTGTTTGGGTTAATTAATTTTGAGTTCAATATTACTTCTCGTTGTTTCCATTGCGCGTATTATTTTAGAAATCAATTAGAAATACCGTTAAGTTGTTAAGGCCCGAGCCGTTGTATTGTATTGTATTGATTTCTTTATCCCTATCCGACTCCTTTCGGGTCATCCGCGTACACGTAATACCTGGTATTAGAGCCAGGTTGGCTCTCACTCTTTGATCTCCGGTATTATGGCTGATGGAGGGTATAACGAAAATCGAAAAGTTCGATGGACAAACCTTTGGATGGTGGAAGATACAAATCATGGATTTGCTAATACAGAAGAATCTAGATGTGGCTTTGGAGGAACCGCCAGAGAAGATTACAGATGAGTGGAAAGCTATTGACGAGAAGGCGAAGTCAATGATTAGGCTTGCTTTGTCTATGAATGTGGCATACAACATCTTAGACGAAACCACGGCGCATGGAATCAGGAGGCGTTGTCAAACATCATGTATGAGAAGCCATCATCTGCAAACAAGATGTTCCTAATCCGGGAGTTGGTAAACACGCGCATGAAAGAGGGAGGTTCTGTTACCGAACACATATACACCTTCAATTCTCACCTGAGACGTTTATCATCGGTGAAGTTCAAGATTGATGATGAATTTCAAGTTTGCCTACTTTTATCTTCATTACTTGACAGCTGGTTAGGAAAAATCACTACAATCACCAGTTCAGTTGGATCGGATGCTTTGACTTTCAACAAAGTTCGTGACTTGATTTTGAATGAAGATTCTAGAAGGAGGAATAATGGAGAATCATCAAGCACTTAGCTAAGTGTTGAAGGTAGAGGGAGAAGCAAGAACAGAGGAGGCAACAGGGGTAGATCAAAATCTAGAAAAAGAAGCAAGTCTAGGCCAAGAAAAGATATTACTTGCTGGAATTGCCAGGAGAATGGGCATTTCAGAAGTCAATATACCAATCCTCAGGCACCTCAACAGAAAAAGAGTAAATGCTGCTACAAAAGAAGTTTCAGATGATGAAGCCCTAGTATGTTGCGTTGAGAACACAACTGAGTCTTGGTTAATGGACTCTGGTGCGTCCTTCCATGCTACGTTTGCCACAAAGAATGTCAAAACATGAAACTTTGGTAAAGTTCGTTTGGCGAATGATGAGGCTCTAGATATTACCAGGATGCGGGATATTGACTTGAAGACTCCATTAGGAACTACATGGACTCTGAAAGATGTTAGAATAATTCCTGGGTTAAGGAAGATGTTGATTTCTATTGGGCAGCTTGACGATCAAGATTATGGTGTTACTTTCGGAGGAGGGAAATGGAAGGTCATAAAAGGTAACTTGGTAATTGCTCGTGGGAAGAAAAAGGGTACGTTGTACATGGTAGAAATCTCAGCATGAGAGGTGAATTCAGTGGCTAGTGGACCGAGTCCATCATGTTTGTGTCATCAACGACTCGGCCACATGAGTGAGAAAGGTTTGAAGATACTGGCAGATAAAGGAAAATTCCCTAATTTGAAAAAGGTGGAACTTGATACACGGTTTTGTGAACCTTGTGTGCTTGGAAAGAAGAAACGAGCCACCTTAGTAAAATAAGGAAAAACACTTAAAGCAAAGAAGCTTGAGCTTGTTCATATATGTATGGACCAACACCAGTATCATCATTAGGAGGCTCCAACTACTACGTTACTTTCATTCAAGACGCTACACGGAAGCTATGAGTCTATTTTCTCAAAAACAAGTTCGAGGTATTTGAGGTTTTCAAGAAACGGAGGGCAGCCGTGGAGATGGAAACAAATCTGAAAGTAAAGTGTTTAAAGTCTGACAATAGCGGGAAGTACGTCAGCAAGGAAATCATTAATTACTGTGCTGAGAGGGGTATAAAGATGATTAACACCATTCCTAGTATGCCACAGCAGAATGGAGAAGCCGAAAGAATTAATAGAACACTGAATGAAAGAGCTAGGGAAATGAGGTTAAATGCATGGCTTCCAAAAACCTTTTGGGCAGATGCAGTAAACACTGTTGCATATCTTATAAACAGAGGACCGTTAGTTCCTCTTGGATTCAGAATTCCAGAGGAAGTATGGAGTGGAAAAGAGGTTACAAACATCTTAAAGTGTTCGGTTGTGATGCTTACATTATGATAAAAGATACGGAGAGGGACAAGCTTGGCCCTAAGGTGAAGAAGTGTATTTTTATAGGCTATGGAGACGTAAAGATGGGCTATAGGCTTTGGGATCCAGAGGCCAGAAAATTATGTGGGGCTCGTGATCCAGTTTTTAATGAAGCAGGACTTTACAAAGATAGAAAGTCATTCACATAAGAAGTTGATAAAGAACATGTAGAGTTTGAAGATACAAGTAAGAAGGTTGATAGTCAGAGTTCAGAAACATCAGAAGAGGTTTTGGAAGAAAATGCAGATGAATTTGAGGATTTCTCTGACAATGTGAGTTTAGAGTCTAATATTGAACAGTCTCCACTAGAACAAGAAATGGTTACACCTCAGCTAGAGGTTAGGAGGTCTTCCAGAACCATTAGACCTCCTCAGAGATATTCTCCTTCTGTTAATTACCTTCTACTGACAAAAAATGGTGAACCACAGTGTTACTCTGAAGTAATGAGCTTGAAAGACTTGTCTCAGAGGGAGCAAGCTACGAGAGAAGAGATGGATTCACTTAACAAGAACGAGACTTGGGTTCTTACAAAGCTTCCAGCCGGGAAGAAAGCTCTTCAGAACCGATGGGTATTCAGGATCAAGGATGAAAGTGATGATAAAAAGAGATACAAAGCATGATTGGTAATGAAAGGGTTCCAACAAAAGCATGGGGTTGATTATAATAAGAGTATTTTCCATGTGGTAAAAATGACTACAATCAGACTGGTGCTTAGTATTGTGGCTGCAGAAAACTTACATCTGGAGCAGTTGGATATGAAGACAGCTTTTCTGCATGGTGACCTTGAGTAGGATATCTACATGGCACAACCATAGGGGCTTCGAACAGTTGGTAAAGAAAACATGGTGTGCAAGTTAAAGAAAAGTCTTTATAGGTTGAAGCAGGATCCCAGGCAGTGGTATATCAAGTTTGATGATTTCATGGGCAGGAGTGGATACAAAAGATGTGAGATGGACCACTCCTGCTATCTTAAGGAATTTGCTAGTTCGTATATCATTCTACTGTTGTATGTAGATGATATGTTGATTGTCGGTTCAGACATGTCAGAGATTAATAAGTTGAAGCGACAGATGTCTTAAGAATTTGAAATGAAAGATTTAGGTCCAGCCAAGCAAATTCTTGGCATGGGCATCACTAGAAACAAGAAGGACAGTTCTCTAACTTTATCTCAGTAGAAATACATCTGGAAGATTTTAGAGAAGTTCAATATGAGCGATGAGAACACCATTACTCGAAGTACACCTATGGGTAGTCATATTAAACTTTCTAAGGATCAGTCTCCTAGTACTGATGGAGAAAAGGCAGAGATGGCAAAGATTCCTTATGCATCTGCAGTGGGTAATCTTATGTACGCAATGGTATGCACGAGACCTGATATCGCTCACGTAGTGGGAGTTATTAGCAAGTTCATGTCAAATCCAGGGAAAGCACATTGGGAAGCAGTGAAGTGTCTGCTTAGGCACCTAAAGGGAACTTCAAATATGGCCTTATGCTTTAAAGGCAAGAATGCAATTCTTAAAGGGTTTTCAGATGCTGACTTGGGTGGATGTAAGGAGACTTATAAGAGTACTACGGGATATGTGCTCACTATGGGGGACACTAATATCTATTGGAAGTCTAGACTGCAAAAGAGTGTGGCACTTTTAACCACAGAAGCTGAGTATATGGCAGCTACTGAAGCGAGTAAGGAGCTTGTTTGGTTGAGAACATTCTTAGAGGAGTTAGGCAGGCAACAAACAGATTATCCATTGTACTGCGACAATGAAAGTGCTGTGAAATTAGCCAAGAATCATATGTATCATGGTAAAACGAAGCACATTCATATGCGTTATCATTTCATTAGGGGTTTAGTCAGTGATGGGACTATTCGGTTGAACAACATTAGGGGAGACAAGAATCTGGCAGATATGTTTACCAAGGTTGTGACCATGGACAAACTGAAGCTCTATGTAACTTCAGTTGGTCTCCAGGAATAGTGTTGAGGAGGTGGCAACGAACAGGTGGAAGACATGGTAAATATTGAAGACGAAAGATTACAAGTACTGGTGTGTTTACAGGTGGAGCAAGTGAAGACGTTCCGAGGCTCCAAGTGGGAGATTGTTGGGTATAATACAGGTGTAGCCCCGGCCCGTCTTGGGTTGGGCAGTTGAAGACTAGAAGGGTTGAATGGGTTGGCTACACACTCAACTTTAGTGGCCCGTTTTATATTATTTCTTGTAACTTGTGGAGAAAGAAATAAACCCTAGTTAGCCTACCTATATAAACAATGTTGTATCTTGTAATTTCTTAGCACCTCAATAAAAGAAGAGACCCTGTTCATTGCCCGTGGACGTAGGTTGCACATCGTGACCGAACCACGTAAATCCGGTGTTCATCTTTACTATTCAATGCATATTATATTGTTTGTGGTGTGTTTTTTTTTTCGTAATAACCTACTGCCACCAATCATTATTATATAGTGAACTTGGGTTTGTGTTTGAATTATTATCACACAATTTATTTGTGTGAGATCATTATGTCGTCACAACAAAGAAGTCAAAGTCACCATATTATAATTGATAGTATTTGTTTGTGTGATAACAAATACCACCATCACCATCATCAAACCACAAGCCAGTCAAAAACCAATATAGTGAACGTTGATTAGAAGGAAGCAGCCTGTTCAGTTTGGATCAAGTGTAACCAGGTTCTGATTTATATTTGGTTGTTTGGGTTAATTAATTTTGAGTTCAATATTACTTCTCGTTGTTTCCGTTGCGTGTATTATTCATTTTAGAAATCAATTAGAAACACCGTTAAGTTCTTTAAGGCCCGAGCCATTGTATTGTATTGATTTCTTTAGCCCTATCAGACTCCTTTCGGGTCAGACTTGTACATGTAATACCTAACAACAGATTCAAAGCTTCCTGTCTAATTTTGGAATGAAGCGGTGAACACTGCTTGCTACACGTTTAATCGTGTTTTGACTGTGAAGAGGTTGCAAAAGATGAGTTATGAGCTTCTAAACAATCGAAAACCTAATTTAAAATTTTGAAACCATTCGGATGTCCTTGTACTATCTTAAAGAAAGATGCTGGAAAATTCGAAGATAAGGCTATTAAAGGTTATTTCTTGGGTTATGCATCATCTAAGAAATGAGTGTTTAATTTTACTTCGGGATGTGTTGAAGAGTGGTACCATGTTGATTGTCAACGATACACCACACCTCCGGTTGGCAAGGGTCCTGATTGGATGTTTGATTATGAGAGTTTATTTAATTCATTTACTCCCATAGTTGATCAACCAGACAAAGATTTGGAGCGTGCTTACTTAGAAGATCAATTGTTTTCCACACCAAGATCTTCAAATTCTACTCATGTTGATGTTACACAAGATGATCTACCTGATACATCTGATGTTATTTATATCTCATTAGATGATGGTCATTTTGTTGATTCCTCTTCAGTTCCATTTCCTGACACTTATAAGATTGGTGAATCGTCTCATGATGCTGAAGAGAATCTCACTAATTTAACTGATAATGTTGTTGTGCTTGAGAATCCGACACTTCGAATTCACACGTACCATCCTTAGGACAACATCATTGGTGATATTGATGTTGGTGTTCAGACACGTCATCAGATTGCAAATTCAAATGACGTTAATTTATTGTGTGCATATGCTGATATGCATTCATCGGGAATCATGAATCTCGCAAAATACACTTGCTTTCTGTCACAAATGGAACCAACAAGTGTTCGTATGGCGCTTGAATATTCTTCATGCATAGAGGCGATGCAAGAAGAACTGCAACAGTTTAGCCGACTGGGTGTTTGGGATATCATTGACAAACCTGATAGAGTTAGGAAACCAATTCCGACCAAATGGGTATTTAAATGTAAGAAAGATGATCGTAGGGTCATCGTTAGAAATAAAGCACGTTTGTTTGTGCAAGGGTTTCATCGGCAAGAAGGCATAGACTACACAAAAGTATATGCTCCAGTTGCAAGAATAGAGGCTATACGAATATTTTTGGCCTATGCAGCTTTCAAAAATATTAAGGTTTATCAAATGGATGTCAAGAGTGCGTTTCTCAATAGGGAACTTCATGAAGAGGTGTTTTTGTTGCAGCCTCCTGGTTTTGAAGATCCAGATTATCCAGGCCGTGTTTACCGATTGAACAAGGCTCTTTATGGTCTACACCAAGCCCCGAGAGCTTGATACGGCACACTTACTGACCATCTAACCGATAATGGCTTCAAACGAGGAACTGTGGACTGTACTTTCTTTTATAAGAATGCTGGCGATGGTTTGCTCCTTCTCCAGATATATGTCGACGACATCATATTTGGTTCTACAAGCGACAAGCTGTGTAAGGAGTTTGAGAAGTCGATGCAGACGAAATTTGAAATGAGCTCGATGGGGGAGATGAATTTCTTTTTAGGTTTCCAGGTTCATTAGTCTGACGCTAGAATTTTTATTCATCAGACAAAATATGTGAACGATGTCTTGAGCCAATTCAAGATAGCTACCGGAAAAATCCCTTCGACACCTCTTCTCGTGGGTCACAATTTGTCACCGGATGAATTGGAAGACACCGTTGATCCAACCCTTTACCGAGCAATGATTGGTTCTTTAATGTATTTAACTGCTTCTCGTCCTGATATAATGTTTGTTGTTTGTTTATGTGCTAGGTATCAATCGAGTCCCCGAGTGACTCATCTGGCAGCGGTTAAACGTATACTTCACTATTTGAGGAGTAATTCTGACACCGGGTTATGGTATCCCAAGGATGATAGCTTTGTACTCACTGTGTTTTCCGATTCTGATTATGGAGGGTGCAAGATCAATTTCAAATCTACTACAGCGGGTTGTTAATTTCTAGAAAGCCGGATTGTTTCCTGGCAGTGTACGAAGCAGACTACGGTCTCTACTTCAACCTCAGAAGCAGAGTATGTGACAAACTCGAGTTGCTCTTCACAGGTTCTTTGGATCTGGCAACACTTGCGGGATTACGGTTTGAAGTTTCTTAATACACTCATATTTATTGATAACTCTGCTGCTATTAGTATCACCAAGAACCCCGTGCACAACTCTAAGACGAAGCATATCGAAATTCGATATCATTTTATCTATGATTGTTTTGAAAATAAATTAATTGATCTTGAAAAGGTGCACAGAGATTTTCAAAAAGTTATAAAATTTATATGGACAACAATATCAATGACCGACTTAACACCAGTAATAATAATGCTGAAATATAAACTGCGATGGAAGGGCGTTTGGTCAATATGATTCTCTGCTCAACTCACAAAAATATGTACTGCTTTCGTAGAATAGTTTTCATATTTGTCTTTGTTTTATTTGATTTTTAATTCGAAAATATTCCAAAAAAATGTTTTCTATTTTTGTTTCTGCTTTATTTTCGATTTATAAGCTAAAGGGTACAAATGTGAAAAAGAAAATTACCAAAAAGATTTTCCTAATTTATATTTAAATCTTGTGTTTAAATTGATTTAAATTATTTTTATTTTTGCTAAATTAATGTGTTTTGATTGCAACACACGTTAAGGTATTGTATCTTACTCCGAGTGGTAAGGTTCTTAAGGTAAAGTTCATCAGGACACGAGTTTCGATGCATTATTTAATTCTTGAAATTTAAAATGAAAATTTTCATTTTAAATTGATTATTTAATTGCTATTCGTTATGTGGATTCATAATGAATAGAATCCATTCATTATTAATGCTGATAATGAATGTGGGTCACTCATTCTTCATTTGGATAATGAATAAGCCTATTCGTTATCATCATTCATTTCCACTACACCGATAACATATGACCCATTCGTCATTAATATTGATAACGAATGAAGAAAGAATCTGAGTTGATTCGCTATGGAATTTAATTTATTATTCATTCATTAACGGGGTTAACGAATGAACCAACGAATAAGTACCATATGTTAATTTTGAATTAATGAATGGGTCCATTTGTTTGTTTTGGAATGTGTGAAAATCGGTACTATATATTAAATAGTGAGTGAACGAATCGTTCATTCGTTCACCTTGATATTCACGCTCATCTAAAAGAAACTCTTGCAAAATTTCATCAGAAATTTCGACTATCATCAAGCACATTTTTGTTGATTGATTATAATTCCTAAGGTAAGAATGATTAAAATGCAATGATTTTCATCGATGTTTGATGGGCTAATTAATCAAGTTTTTGATCAGGTCTTTGTGTTAAACAACAATCATCTAAATATGTATCTTATTCTTCATAAGTTTCTTGAATTTGATTATCGATGGTCACACGAGTTCAATGATACTCATTGTTCATCGATTCATCGTTCTACATGGATTAATTGTGAATTGAGTGCATGTTTGACCGTTAGTGTTCTTATTTAATTTTGACTTTGACAATTTGAGGTCAAAGTAGATAATCTTTATGGTTATTCGTTACGAATACCGAATGGACACTCATTCGTGTCTAAGGTCCATTCGATGAGTTTATCTAACGAATGACTCCATTCTTGTGACTTGATAACGAATGACCATTCACTTGGTTTTATTCGCTATCATTCATTTGTTAGTCACTCATTCGTTTAAATGACCATAACGAATCATGTCATTCGTGATAACGAATGACTCCATTCGTCATAATGTATGGTTTAACAAATGACACTTGTAATTTTTTTTAAGTATTTTAATAGTGTGTTCGTTTTTACTAATCCTCGGGTTTGTGTATTTATAGCCATGGCTGATGAGATTGTACAAGATGTTCTTGTTGATCCACAATCGATTTTTCAAGAACAACAGCCTGTACAACAACAACAGGCTCCAGCTGCTCCCTTATTGCCATTTGACAAAAAGCACAATATATGTGCTTTCGTGCAGGACAATTTTGCTGACCAGGACATATTTGGCGATGTTATTACATTTCTACGCCGCTCCAGGATACACTATGCCATAACTGCCGATGTACTTGTCCATTTCATTATTGTTCATCCTTTTTGGAACACGGCAAGATACGTGGAATCAGAGAATCATATAGTGGCTGAGATCAACAAGAAGACGTTCACGATTACTCCCGGTGTGACACGTCGTGTGTTACGATTTGTTGACAACATGGACTGTCCATGTGAGTTCTATAATATGTTGATCTGTGGCTTATTTCAATGCTTATTCTATTCGGGAGACCTTGATCGTTCCCAATATAACAGGCATACTTGTGTACTCCATACAAGTACTTACTACATGTCTTGATACATTGCCTTAGGGGACGCAAGGGTGGATATGACGAATGTCGGATTATGTTACAATTCGCATTTGTAGCTCTAATATTGAACAAGCAGTTCAGTTTTTCTGAGCTCATATTTTATCATCTGAATTAAACCTGCTTGATAAAAAATTGTCGCAACAAATTCCTTATGCATCCATGCTTTGTGCAGTTAATTATTTAGGATTTGATTCATGATTTGGTGATTGATCAGACTTTAGAGAATGATGTGTTAAAGTTGGAGCATATGACTGCGGATACTATGAAGCGGATGAAAACTTATCGTGGTCAAGAGCCAGAAGATCGTCCAAGGACCAAGCGTTTGATTGGTCACTTGATGAATCCGGCGTATGTATGTCCTTCTAATCATCGTTGAATCCATGATGATTCGGATTCAGAACGTGAAGAGGGACCAGATGGGAACGATGGTGATGATAATGATGGTGGAGATGATGGTCAAGGGGGTGATGAAAGACGTGTTGATGTTGAGGTAGCAAGCTCACAGGCTGCTCAACGAATACGTAAGGGCAATGAGAAAGTGAAAGATCAACTGCCCAAACGTCGTGTTACTCATGGTTCGGGTGGGGAGATTGGTCCACAGGTACCTAGGTTGTCTGCACAACAACAGCCGGCGGTGTCACTTACTACTTGCACCCGGTACTTTGACGACGACCATTACTTCTGATCCAAGGCTTGGCGAAATTCCTCAATCTGTGTTATCTCCGATGCCAAGGCCTCTGCTACATCAACGCTGATGTCTCCTACACCTATGATGATGCCGACACAACCTTCGGCTTTATCTTTTATGAGAATCAGCTGTCCACAAGGTCCGGTGCAACCTGCTCCAGCTTCGTTTCATGCTTTGCCACCCACACACCAGATGAACATGCTCCTCAGTTTGATTCATTTATATGAGAATCAAATGGTTGCTGATCGTCAACTTCAAGAGAAAATGATGACGCATCAGCGTCGTTTGATGGGGTACATTTCATTTTGCCTAAAGGAGACCAAGGAGCTACGTGAGATTGTAGCGGCTCATGGGTGAAAATGAAGGAGCAGGAGGACCTTATTCTTCAGTTAACATGCAAAGATGATGTGTTAAAGAAGCTGAAAAATGATGATGAAGATAAGGATCCGGATGCGGCCAGTGCCAGTGGAAGTGAGCCGAAACAAGCTCATGGCTCATCTGCTGCTGGTACAAGTGGTGGTGGTAAAGGCAATGATCGGCGATAGTCGTTTATCAAGACTAGACTAATGTTAAGCCTATCAAGTCAATCAAAGCCAACTCTATTTTATTTATGGATTATGACAAAGGGTTGGTGATGAGTACTGCCAATGCTGACGAGATCGAGGAGGGTGAATTTGTTGATTATGCCCTGTCTCATGATCAGATATCATTATTGTTGGGGTTAAACGATGAAGAGTTGGATTCGTTGGAGGCTGAGAAGGACGTGGAGGTTGTGAATGATGAAGAAGTTTTACTTGACACGAGTATTCCACACGAGAATACGTCGTATATCTATGAAGATGAGGAGATTGAGATGGAAGATGTTACGGCAGAGGAATGCCCCGATCTTTATCATCGTTCAAACATTGATCAAGGTATTCCAACATTCTAAAGAATATGTCAAAGCTGCTGAAGAACATCTTGAAAAAACTACAAAGAAAAAAGAGAAGATGTCTGAAAAAGGGTCAAGTTCGTCTGAGCATGATATCGAAAGCTGGTTCAAGAACAGTTGAAACAAGACTCGAGCTTCAAAGATCATTGAATCTTATCGGTATGTTGATCGAGAACAAAAATTGGATGTCACTGCACGAGCCAAAGCCAATCTGAAAACCACATACAAGGTCGTGCAAACTGTTAAAGGTGACATCGCCTCTAGGCTTCATGATTCAAAGTTAAGAGTTTGTATTATTAAGTGGGAGAACGACGTCCAGTATTTCTAGTATATTACTGACGTTCTCTCACTGCCGAGGTGGGACGTGCGGACGCTCGCCAATCGGCCGTTTATCAACCATGGTGGAAATCGATTAGCAGGATGGTTTCATCAACATATGCTCTTCGAGGTCAACCACGGGTTTAAATTCTTCAAACCACAAGTTCCAACCCGAAAATATGTTAATGAGATTGATCCTCGTACGGGTTGGAGGAAACTTGTTCTTAAAGTTAAGCCGCCGAAGACTATGAAGCGAGTACCGGTGAAGACTTTTCAGAAAGATCTTCAGTTGTCGTTTAATCAATGGTACTACGATAACAAGACATGCGAGGCAGTCATCGTGTTGGGCAAAGGGCTGAAGACTAGTTTCATACGAGTCTTTGTAATCGTTTTTGTAATGTATTACTATTTTAACGTAAAGGTAATTTTAATAATTAAGTCCCATACGTTATATTATGGCTCATTCGTTAAGGATGTTTAACGAATGAGACCATTAATATTTACCAGTGTTCATTCGTTAAGGATGTTTAACGAATGAACCTTATCGTTATTGTTATATGTCCATTCGTTAAGGATGTTTAACGAATGGAACTTATTTGTTATTTATTGTATTCATTCGTCATGGAATGTTGGCGAATGTGGTATAGCGAATGAGTCATTTGCTATACCATTTTGGTTACTTATGTAATGAAGATGAATGAATGCCATTCGTTACGGATTGTGTAACGAATGACATTCGTCTTCTATATAGGGTGTTCGGCCAATTCATAATTTAAGTGTTTATAAAGTAATTTCTCGTGTGTCGTTACTCTGCCCAATCGTTCTCTCAACACTTCGTTAATCTTAAGTCCAATCTAATATAGATAAACACATATGATATAACTAGATCCGGTATTCAATTGATATGACAAATTATATTAATTGAAGCTCTATCAGTGTTCTCAAGTTTCTTAGTTTTATTCTTCTTTTGAATTGTTTTATCAAGTTATGTTGGTTTATTATTTGATTATTTGTGTTACGAGTAAAGAAGAATATTTTGTTTTAATTTTATCATTGAAGAATTTTATTTATTTTTTGTTTTGTTTTCTAGGATACTCGAAACCCGAAAAAGGCCGAACTCGAATTACCCAAACCCATAAAACCCATGAGAGATTTGGGTTGGGTTTCGGGTTAAGATTTAAAACTTTGAAACCCGAACAACCTGACCCAAAAAACCCAAAACCCGAAAAACGAACCCGAAGAACACCCCAACTAGCCACGTTATTTGCCAAATTATAGTTGAATCCGCTGGCTAGGTTAAGATGGGCAAGCCCACGTTGGAAGGCACGCTCTGCAGGCGGGATGCCGTAACTTAAAAACTCAGCACATGTATCCGAGAAACGTATGCCTTGAGATAGTGACCACCGCGGCATATGGAGAAAACATCCTCCTTTGGGTTTGAGCGCCCATAGTAGTCGTCATCTGAAGGATGCCGGAACCTACCATTCAAAAGGGATTGAGGAAATTCGCCGTGCGTGTATATAGAAGTGGTACATACTTGTTGTTCTTTAAGCATAAGCAATAATTATTTCGTATATTGTGACACTCGTCAATTTCAGGTTATTTTCGTTAATCCAAACTCCATCAATTCAAACTTAAGATCACTTGATCTATAACGCACATCTCATTTAATTTAAACTAAGGTTTTAAATGACGCTTGACAATTACTACATGTGTAGTCTTTCGGGATTGCACCGAAACGCAAACGAGTTGACGCAAACCATTGGTGAATAAACGAAAAACAACCAAACAATAATTATGTGATAATTATGTGTTAGGCTTATGTGTTATTTGATAATATCATTTAGAACACTAACTCAAGATGCAAACAATTTAATTTAAGCTAGAAAAGTAAAAATTAGAAGTTGAGGGGCCTTGATGTAACATATTATTATTAAATAATATTAACCAAACCCTAACTCTTTCTCCCCTCTCTCTCTCTAAACCCGACGGCAGCCCTCTCTCTCCCTCTCTTCACGATCGGCAGCCACAACACACACACATATCACACCCGTTTGATCTTATTCTTCATAATCGGAGCATCCCACACTCGTTTCTAAGCACATCTCACGTTTCTCTTGGTTGTTTCTGCGTTTTTAAGGTATAAATATGAAACCCTAATTATTGAATATCATGTATTAAGTGTTCTTATGATTGATTATTGCTAGAGGATGATTGATTATGTGTTGGTTATTGATATTGATGATCATATGTGATTTTGAACGGTGAAAGATTGATGAATCATTGGTTGATTGTAAACCCTAGAGGGTTACTACTGATTTTTGTGATTAATTATGTTTATTACATATTTTGGAGTTATGTCGTATGCTTAGGATGCATGTTAGACGATTGTTTGTGCTTGCTGAGTTTTGACAGCAGAGATTGTTAAACTTGAACGACATGTAACTTGTTAAATATAAAAGCAAACTGAGCTATTTATGAGTCTAAAAGGTAGTACTCTGAGTCTAGTTTCCAGAAAACCTAACCACGCCTAATTTTGAGGTGTTTTGGTTGTTCAAACGATTTAAATGTGATTAAAGGTCTAAACTGGTACTGGACAGATTGTAAGTTATGTTTAGACAACTGTAACTAAATGTTAATGTGGAAATTGGTCGAGGTTGTTAACACTACAGGGTAATATGTTGATTCTAGTTTCTATGAAGTCCACAATTGTAATTTTTGGACAAGTAAAAGTTAACTTTTATTATTTTACAAAACTGAAGTGCAAATCTGAATTGTGAGACCTGCTGTTAGGTTGTTTTGTAAATATCATATCTCATGAACTACAAGATCAAATGGGTTGGTTCCACTTCTGGAAGTTAACTTGTTGAGTTAAGAACCTAACCCAATTGGTCTTGCATTAATTGGATTTTTCATTTAACGGGAATAACAAATAATATTCTGTTGCGCATGATTTTGACTGCTGTGAGTTTGATGTAATGTTTTGGTCATTGTGAGAAATCTATGTGGAATAAAAATACAATAAAATATGTTCTGGAAACCTAACTCATATATGTTTTTGTGAAGATTTTTGGTGAATTATTTGATATGTTGTGATCTATTGAATATAGTAATCTTTCAAGTAGGATTCTGTCTTGATAAAACTAGCTGCTGAACTATGTGAAAATACATGAAACATGCTTGTTGTTAAATAAATGCTACGTTTATGACCAAATTGCCCTTGTGGGGATAATTGCTAGTAATGTACAATATTAATACATGATATGTAAATAGTTGTTCACACATGTAACGTATCATCAATGTGCTTGTTGAGACACACACAATTCACAAACGAAACACGAAACGTATTTTATGCATAGGAATTATGTGCCGAGTCTAGAGACTCGATAATAGTTCCAACACTTAGAAAATCTCCTTGTTGTTTTAGAACGCTAGTGAGGGTTTTCTGTGACGCGCATCACTTGGGTGACTTGTTTTTGGAATTCTTCGCAAACAGTGAGTTTCACGTTTCCCCTTTTAACTCTTTTAAACGTTTTTCACTTGGGGGAGAATACATACTCTGAAACGCTTTTAGATTTTGTTATTAGATTATATATCACTTGTAAAGGCTAAGTGGCAATCGAAACAACTGAAGTCCTACACATCGAACCGTTTAGTATTGGATAATAGCGAGTCACTGTTGAGTAGTACTACTGGGTTTGACAAACCCCACCCAACGCTAAGCTCGACTGGAGGTCGAGTGGGTGTAATTTTGGCTAACACATTACCATGGTCGGGATAGACCTGGTGCCAAGGCACATGATAAACAGTCAGCTTCGGTGTCGAACACTTAGTAATACTTGCTTTATAGGCTAGCTACCTATAG
The DNA here is from genome assembly GCF_021521415.1 of Bidens hawaiensis. Lineage (NCBI taxonomy): Eukaryota > Viridiplantae > Streptophyta > Magnoliopsida > Asterales > Asteraceae > Bidens > Bidens hawaiensis. Next base: position 78,643 of record NW_027494965.1, read on the forward strand.
ATATATAATTGATTTAACACTATTTGGTAACGCAAAACGCTAAACGCAAAATGCTAAACGCAAAACGCAAAACGCAAACGCTTTATTTTATATAAACTTGTGAACTCACCAACCCCGTGTTGACACTTTTAGTATGTTATTCTCAGGTAGCCGAGGCGGGCGCGCGGTATAGGATCATGCATTACTTTGAACGCTTTTGTTTATGCAAACTTGTTTTAAATTGTTATTATTAATTGGGTTTTAAGCCGTCCTGCGTGACGCAACACTTGGCTTATGGTTTTACGCTTCCGCACTTATTTACACTTAAAACGTTTTCGTGGTTTGAAAACTTTATTTATGGTTTGATTATAATTAATGATTCCGATCCTGTTAGTTCACACCCTCTGACGGTAAAACTCCGTTAGTGGAATTGAGGGTGTGACATATATAGCATAACCTTTTTTGACATGATATACATGATAAAAGTAGTTATTGAAACGCGTATGTTATTCATGTGTCATCTTTCAAGTGTTCAACGTTTAAACAATGGTATAAAGTTTTACCTGATGTACGACTATAAATAAACATTTTCTTCCATCTGGAACTTGTTTAAAACCTTTTATACATACGTACTTCCAGCAAGTCAACCATTTTATCTATATATCTGTCACACCCCAAATTAGAGCCTAGACGTGTGACCAATAGTTGGTACATGTTTTGTAAATATATAAGAGTTTAGGTTGTAAAGCGGAAGTCTTGATTTAAAATATTAATATAATTCAAAAGTCGGGACTTAAACACCTGATAGTTGTTACAAAAGTGTTTGAAACATGAAAACCGTAATTTACGTTATTATAATATTAAAACTTCATCTGAGCTATCAGATCGTCTAACGGCTAACCATCATCTCCAATCACCTGTTCTTGATTACTTGCAAAATAGTTTATAAAATACATCAGCAACGCATACCAGTGAACACGTTGACAAAAAAAATTTTAATACTCAATTATCCCCTCAAGACATAACTTAGGTCTTGGCCCAACGTGGCTTAGGAAATAATCAAGTTATGAAATCTAAATAAATATTACAAACTCCAGCTCTACTCGAAACCGTTCAGCAAACACCACAGCGTTCGAGATTACTTAGCAACTACCAATATACACAAGATAACCCCCACTCAAACATTACTTAGGTTCGGCCCAACGTGGTGGAGGTATTATCAGGCACAGTGCGGTGTGCCCACCGTCTACCCACATGTGTAAGGATCCAGACAAACGTATACGATAGCCAGAGGTCCAACGATTACTTTTGTTTATAAAATTTTACGGAAACGTAATACGATGTAAACAGTTAATGACTCGATTTATAAAGTTATAAAGAGTTTGGACGTATTCACCTTTGTTATGCTCAGTGTGTCTCATTGATGTATGCTTTTTGTTACCTCAGACCTATAGTACGAGATAATCTTTTATAGATACTAGATCAACGATCAATATTTAGACCTTTAGTCTATTTGTATAATCATTACTTCGATCATCATTTCTTTTTATAAAATATTTGGACCTTTAGTCCAAGAGGTTTCATCATTTAAACACTATGTTTCTTCATGATGAAGAAACGTATATGCTAAGTTTCTTCTTTCTTAAGAAACATTATAAAATCTTTATAATTATAAAGAAATAATATTTTATCTATACCCTTGTCTTATGAAAACTTTATTTCACTTATAATATAATCAAGGTACGACTAGGGTCTAAGCCATATATAATAATATAATTAGGCAGAACCCCTACCTTGTATGACTAGCTTATAAGAAATGCCTAGGCTTGACGCGGGCAACACTTCTACTTGTTGGCAGGTAGTCAAAGAAAACAAACAAATAAAACTTCTACACCTTGCACGTACTTCGAGAAATGAACATCGGATTGTCGAGATCGTGGTACGTATTTCAAGAAAAGTGAGTGTGAAGTGGATTTGAGATTAAGGAATGCAGAGCCCGACACCCCTAATTATAGGCTGAGGTTTCTGACCCATCGCGATACGTGACGGGGCTTAAAGGGGATCCATCGCGTATCGCGATGGATCGCTCCACCGCCTCTGAATACTTTAATTGGTCGTGTATCGCGATGGAATTTCAAGGTGACCATCGCGTAGCGCGATGCCTCCCACTAGGCTTGATTGGTCACCTAGTAGACCTGCCACGTGGTGACACGTGTCCACGATTACCTCGCCTGGTCATCGCGTATCGCGATGACTCGATCGATTAGACGGCCGTGTATCGCGTCACCGCCCATTCTAGGGTATTCTGTTATATCCATCGTGTAAAGCGATGGGTTGTCTTCTAATCCATCGCGTATCGCGATGGGTTTTAAAACCCAGAATTTTCATTTTAGTCCATTGACTTTGATAACTTGTCAAGTCTTGGTCTTGCTTTCATTTTCCAAAAACTACTAAGGCGGCTCTCAAGCGATTGCGGCGATGCGAGCGTGCAAAGTGCGCCATCAAAGTGTCACATTGCAGCCATCGCCCTAGCCCGTGTGCGTCGGGTGCTTCGCACCTCCACTAGGACCACTGGGTGCACGTTGGCATATAAGAATATTACTATGGAAACTCATCTCCTTATAAAGAGCTTTCAAGTTTTCCTTACTTTTCATATGTGATGGATTTATTTCTCCTATTTATACCCTTGTGAAAGACTTTCATGTTCTTCCTTCTTTCCATGTAGGATGGATTCAATCTTTCTCATTTCCTTAATATGAGATGCTTCCAACTTTATAATATATATATATCTCATTATTTAACATTTTTACCATATCATCAAAAAAATATTTTTGAGTCCTTTGACTTTCAAAGTTAACATTTTTAACCCAAAATAAATATGGAATTTTCCAAGATGTTACAATATCGATCTTTATTCTTTGCATATATGAAAACTCCCCTTTAGTTTTTTTTTTATCAAATAATATTTCCTTAGCTTTTGATTTTTAACGACAACCCACTCACATACTCTTTGACTTTACTTTTGACAAAACGAGAGTTGAACCACTCACCATTTAAAATGACAAAGTCTTATCAGTTTTCAAATATCTTAGTATTTGTAGGCAAAAGACCCTTTGGTAACATTTCCTTAGCTAGGACTTTCACATTCCGAAACATGGGATCTCCTTCCTATCTCTATTGAGAAGTATTTCATATTTGTACAAAATCAAGAAGGTCATTGCGCTTGTTGAAGAAAAAGTTTGTTGCTCGGAGCTTCTGATACACGATCAATGGATATTAGGTGTAGCGTATAACCAAAGTGATGAGAAATGATATGCAAGACTACATATTGTTAGCCTTGCGACACAATGAGAAATGATTACTCTCTGTGAAAACTCCAACATGGGGGGTAATTAATGTCAGTTTGTGTTTTAACGTGTTTAATAGTTTAAAGACGACGCGAATAACACCATTATCAAACATGAAAATGACTTGTTTAACAATTGACTTTGGTGGTTTGAGCATGACAATTATACGTTTTATGTACCAAGAAAGAGAAATGATGTACTTTAGCATCTTAATTTTAATTTTTTTTTAAAAGTATAATATCGCATATCGCACTTTTTTGTTAAACATGTCTTATCGTGACTAAACAAGTGCCCATTATGATGACCCTAGGTAATTTAACCTCCTCCTGTGTTGGTGAGTGCATTTTACATTGCATTCACGACATTTATTGAGTAACCCCATCACACATTATGCCATTTAAGTAGTCTTCGTTGAGAATTGAAGTGAACACCATGAGCAATAAATAGACATTCGTGGAAGCACGAAGTTAATATCACCTCACATTCCCTATTAATGAAAGGGAAAATAATATTTATTTATTTAAAATAATATTTACTTATTCGAAATTAAACATGTGAGGATATGTAACATGAAAAAACTGATCACGAGATTCGATGTACTTACGTGTCACCCGAAAAACACTTACGTTTTTTCTTGGAACAAAATAAAACCATAGATATAGGTATAGGCAAGTGTGGACGGCAAAATTTTATAAGTTTAGAATTTAGATAACTTTTTGCAGTCAGAATATTTTGTGGCACCAACAAATAACGACATCTACCTCTTCATCAATGGCGTCTACTACTGCCACCATGTCAATGTTACCTCAATTTCACACCACCGTCCGTTGTACCACGTTTCCTAACCTCCCACCTCGTCCCTTTATTCGAACCTCCTTTAACCGAGTTTCAGGTAACTGGTCCAACAGTTTTTGGGTAGTGGATATAGATAATATGATGTAAATAAATGACTAGAAGCTTTAGGAACTTAGATTTTATGTATATATATGTGTGCGTGCTAGGCATTTATTATATGTAACTAAACTCTGATAGAATACATGAACTGATTCTGAATTGATCAAGAAAGGTGTATAATAATTTGTGAGTGATTGGTTGAATATTATCTTGGCAACTGTTTAAATCAAATTTGATAGAATTTTCAACTGTAATAGTTGCTAGTCGGGCTGTGGGGTATGATACCAACTAGCGGTTGAATTTTGTTAAACCCTCGTTTGATAATTTTTTGTTGCTTAAAATTTGAACGGGTCGATGTTGTCAATGCTTAAAACTCAGGTCCAACTTAAAACCAAAGGACTGATTTGGACCGATTTTGACTAACTACATGAAATCGCATCGGTAGAGTATGGATTAGTGATTAATTGACGATTAATCCCAATTTTTACAACACTGGGTGTTCTTGGCTTTTTGTGTTAAAGATATTATTGTTCTTCTAAAAATTCAAAAGTAAACGTTACACTTAAAGAATCATCAATGGTCTTTTAGCAATTAAGTTTCTTATGACTGATTCAAATCCGCACGTTTTTGGGAAAATTGGTCGGTTTTGGTAATCTTAGTCTCATACCTGATTATAAAACCATGTCTCATGCATGGTCCCATTTCCGTCAGGTACCAGTTACATGTTACACATTGCTTTCACCGGTTTTTTTGTATATGCTTGAGATTCTTTAGAAGGGCGCTTTTTTATATTTTGAATTTTCAAAAATCCATAAATACCGTGAAATCCTTATTATTGTAATGTTTGAAACATCTTAAGCTGGGAAACCTTGATCCTGCAAGGATCTTCGCTCTTGTTGAATTATCAAACAAATTCCTATTAAGTCCTATGTTCTTTAGATTTCATTTCATTTTCTTGAGGACCATGAATTTTTATGTTTTGGGTTCATTTTCTTGGTTCGGTTTCATGATGACGCAGCAGGCTTAAGAAGATCGGCTCTGTTCCGTGTCAAGGCATCAGAAGATGCATCATCTTCCCTCGATTCAAACGAGTTGTTCAAAGATTTAAAGGAAAAGGTAAATATTATACTTCAAGAGTTCAAGATTGTATTTTTTACTAGTAATGTAATTCTTTGCATTTACAATAATATTGTTGTATATAGTGGGATGCAGTTGAAAACAAGCCAACAGTTATCATATATGGAACAGGAGGAGCTGCTGCAATTTGGCTATCTTCAGTTGTCATTGGTGCCATTCACAAAGTTCCATTGGTAACATTCCTACTTTCTTGTATAAATAAATAATCATTCATTTATTACATGACATGTTATATAATATTTTATTGATAAATCATCAGCTTCCTAATATAATGGAGTTGGTTGGAGTTGGATATTCTGGATGGTTTGTTTATAGATATCTTCTCTTTGAGGTAAGATTATGCCCACTAATGGATGAATTAGTTTTTAATTGTTGTTATATGTTAAAAAACAAAAAAAAACTATTTTTACACTTGCGGGAATTTCAGTCAAGCAGGAAAGAGTTGGCTGCAAATATAGAGTCAATCAAGAAGGAGCTCTCATAGATGTAAACAAAATGAAAATTTTCTTGTGGTTTTAAGTTGTGAATTTTATATAAAAAGCATGTATAGTCTAGAGAGTATATGTATCTCAACACATAATAATAAACATGTGTTTTCTTATATGAAAACAAGAAGCTACATTGGGTTAGCAAAGTTCCTATGTTTTATTAGTGTTTAACAATACAACATGTACTTTTTTTACTTGAGTTACAACATCTTAGTGAATACATCCTTCAGATTATCCCTAGAAAGAACTTATTGAGCAATAATAACGTAACAGGTTATGTGTGTCGTAAACAAGTTAAACCCGTTGTTAAACTTTCATGAACAGTTGACTCGATTTCATTTACACCAAAAACGACTCGAACAATTCACAAAATTAAAATCCCCAAATACCCGTTCACATTTCCCGAATCCAGTTTTAGTTAAACAAACCACTATTTCTTTAAACTGATTTATACCTTTGTAGCATCACAAAACCTTCTTGCCTGTTAGTTCCTCAGTGCCTAATAGTAAGCTCAGCCTTAAGGTGAAGAACACCATCAATGAAAAGAACACTATCTTCGCCAATAAACGTCGTCCACGGTATCCCAAACAAATTCCGGTACCCGACCGCTTTACCACCCGTAAATACGTAAGTCCCTTTATATTTGCTAATAAACTCTTCAACAGGCTTTGACCGGGCGGAAAGCTCATAGTCAACCGCAAATGAAACCGAGCCTTTTTCCTGCATACCCAAAAAAAGACCAAAACAGTGAAACGAGTTTTGTTGGTCCATGTTACAATGGGCCGACAAGAAAAACCCTTGACCGTTTAAATGAAACGCTTGAGAATAAACGCGGCCAGATGGAAACAAGCGCGCACACTCGCCATGTTTTAAATCCAAGTAAACAACACATTGTGGGCGCGGTTGTGTAAACTCAACCACCTTAACGGGCCAGTACTTGTAGGCCCGTTCGGTGAACCGACGGTTAAGATTAGAGTTTTCATCATTGATATAGGCGCGCTGTTTATGTGGGGCGTCGGCTTTGAAGAAAAGTGCTTCGATTACTACTTTTTGGGCAAATTCCGGGTCAAAGTCGGGGCAAGTCATGACTTTTTTAAGCTTTCTGCATGACATGTAAGGAAAACGGATGTACTTTGCAAGGCGGGATCCGAGAATCTGACGGCGGTCCTCTAGTTTGGGGTAATGAGCACGGGCCCATTTAAGAACGAAATCGTAAACAATGTCCTCTGATGCTACTTGGAGATCATCACTGGATATAATCGCCTCTACACCAGCTAGTGGCAGCTGAAGAACCTCATCATGAAACCTGTTAAATTATCATATTGTTAGTATAAAGTATCGACTGTAATTACAAAATTCAGTTAAAATGAAGACCACTACTAGGTTTAATATTCACTAATAGTTATACATATTGATAAAGGTTTGCACTGGTCAGTATTGGCCTAAAGTAAGATAAAAACGAAATTTCGAATTTTGAGTTTTTGAAATCCGTTCGGTTCTGGTTTTTCGGTTTTGGTTAGGTCCGGTTTTGGTTTTATCAGTATACCCATTTGGGCATGAATTTTTTCTTTAGTTGAATAAAAAAAGGCCCAAAATAATGAATTTTGACCTGATATTTTTTTGTTGATTAAAAAAATTAATTGATTTTATACATTTGAGCAGGAATATTTGGTATACACAATTTATTAAATTCTTATAAATTACCTAAAATACAAAAGTTAATAAAGAAAATCCATAAATTTGGTTCGGTTTGATTTTTCGGTTTTAATTACATGAAAAATCAAAACCTAACCGGAAGTTCCGCTTTATGAAAATATAAAATCAACCATCGTTTTTGTTTGGGTTCAGTTATTTCAGATTGGTATTTAAATTTTAATTACACGAAAAAAACATTGAACCGAAATTTTGATTTTAAAAAAAATATAAAATCAAACCGTTAGCTTTTGCTTGAGTTCGATTATTACATGAAAAACGAACCGGAAGTTCGGTCTTTATGAACCCATAAATCCAAACCATAGATTTCTGCTTGGGATTGGTTGCTTCCGTTTGGTTTTTAGGTTTCATGACACCAACTAATGGTTTAACTACATATTGCATTTATTTTCAAGGAATCTTACTTAGTTATGTCTTTATAACGAACAGCAAGAAACTGTTTTGCAGCAACAGTTAATGGTTTAACTGCTTCAGCCATTAAAAGATAGGAAGGGAGTTCAAGATAAGATAGTGCATATTCGGGCGTCATTGGCAGGTTTCTTAATAAATGGCTGCAATATCTCATGCACGAAGCAACCTCAAACTTGTTAGCAGCCATCAATACATCCAGCAGTTCACGAGACGTTGAAACTGTCAACTGATTGTTGTACATAAAGCTCAAGAGTTCCATTAAAGCAGTTTCTTCTGTTAGAAAACCAAAAGTCAAAGTCAAAGTCAAGGTCAATGATCGATAAACAACATAACTAATGTAACAGTACAAACCCGAGGCATTGATTCGCAAGGTTGCATGGCGTTGATCCGACTCTATCATTCCATTTGAAAACAGCTGCAAGAAAAAGGTAAAATAATAAATAAACAATGAATAAAATATTAAAATCATTAATTCGGATAAAACAAAACAACTTGAATATTGAGATATGACCTTGTAGAAAAACGGACTTCTTGCAGCTAAAATCGGTGAGCTAATATGCATAGTTTTAACTCTTATTAGTGTTGAACACTCCATGGCCCCGTTTGAATCATAGTCATCTGATATTAAAAGCAATTCATGTAAATGAAAATAAGACAATAATAGCTGATATGTGAGTGATAATGAAAATAAGACAATAATAACTGATATATGAGTGATACCTGATGGTGGTTCCTCATTCATTGCAGCAGGTTCTTCATCTTGATTTTCAGTGTCACCGTCATTATCATCATCATCATCATCATCATCAGGAAGATGATCAGGTTGATTGAGAACTTGTTCTTCTGCAAACCCGATAGCAATGTCTACAGCTGTAAAACAAAGCTTGCAATCAGTCTTTGATCAACACAATATCATATGACTTAAGTTATACATATAGCTGTTCAAATTGCTCAACGCTGACGCTCGATTGAAAAATGCTCGAAAAATGCATGTTCAATTTTGACTCAATGTTTAAACGAGCCAAGCATGAGCAAAGGTACGCTCGCTATATATACACGAATATATACCATTATATTGACCACTATCTAATTTTCTATACAATTATATCGGTCCAATACTATAAATTTACTAGTCCAGCCACTACCTAATTATCCAAGTCTTAAATGTTCAAAGCACTAGCTCCATAAACAAATTACCTAACTCAGGCACTCAGTTGCTCTTGCCCAATCTAATTCATGCCCTCGGTCCTCACACTTAGGCCTGTAAACGAACTGAACGAACATGAACAAGGGCATGTCTGTGTTCATTCATTTAACTTTAAACGAACACTTATTCAGACAAATATTTGTGCTCATGTTCGTTCGTTTAATAATAAATATGTTCGTTTTTGTTTGTTTAAAATCTAAACGAACAGTTCACGAACATAAATGAACAAAGATAAACAAACTTATATGAACAAACACAAACAAAAATAAACTAGCATAAATATATTTCTTACACATATAAAAATAAATGATAAAATAAGCACACTTAAATGAACACAAATGAACGCCCACAAATATAAATGAACGAATAAAACAAGTGTTCATGTTCGTTCGTTTGATCAAATGAATAAAAAAATTATGTTCATGTTCGTTCGTTTATTAAATAAACGAACTTCCTGCCGAATGGTTTGGTTCGTTTACAGAGGCCTACTCACTACTAATTGCTCGATGATCGATTTCTGCCCGGCTTGTAAACAAGCCGACCAGCTCAGTTCGGTTCATAAATGAGCCAAACACAAGCAAGCCCTCGCTCAGTTCGGTTGAAAAACAACCCCAATTCTAAAACAATAACAATTATAATTATTATGATTAAACCATGTTACTCCATATCAATTTAGCACCTAAATATATATAAAAAAATGTTCTTATTTCTATCAAAATATCCCAATAACAAAAACAAAAACTGACCGTTTTCCTTTTTAATAATATCTTCTCTGCGGCGTTTGCGATTGGTGTTCCAATCGGACAGGTTGGTAGAAGTGTCTGCAGAGTCCTCAATGGGGTCCGAAATGATCTCGATGCGAAGAAGACGATCGGAGAAATTGACATCGTTGAACGCAAACCCGAAGTCGCTGGGCCCGTCATCGGCCGGATCTGAATTTGAATCTCTCATTGAATAATAATAATATTAATAATAATAATTTGGGGGATTTTTGAAACAAACCCTAATTTTGTTACCCGAAGAACAAGAGGATGAATGAATGAAACGAAGGGTGTGAATATTGATTGATATGGGTTTTGCTTGTACGGTAGGAGACAGTTTTTGTTATTATTTATTTAAAAATACCTTTAAATGTAATACAACGTGAACACATTAACTTCATCTAGGGTGTCCACTCATCAAGTTACTATTCTCATTTTTCACAAAAATGATTGTTTTCTCTCTAATATCCCGATGATTATACGAACCCTAATTCCGTCGGTGAGATATATAATCAATTTCACCATTGATTTTCGGTGTAACTTCCCGATGAATATACGAATCCTACATCCGTCGTTCAGATCCACCATCGAACCTCTACAGTGTTTACCAACAATACGAGCCATAATTCCGCCGTTCGGATTCAAACCGATTGGAGACATCAAAATCGTTCTAATTGATTCTCCGATGATTATATTCAAGGTAACTATCAATCCTTCAATTTTTTATTGTTTTTTTCTCCAATTCTTAACTACTTCCAGCTAACCTTTTTTCATAGTTTTGTTCTTTAAGTATTTTTTTTTCTTCTGGCCATTTTTTTATTGTTTTGTATATTGAATTTTAAGTACTTTATATCCAACCGATTTCTGGATATATTTAAGTTAAATTTATAATTGTTTTCTTTGTCCAAGTATTAAAATTTTCCGGCTAACCTGTTCTTATTGTTTTGTTCCTCAAATCTTTATATTTTAATTTCCGGCTAATTTCCGTTCAATCTATTTTTCCGGACATTTTTTTTATAGTTTTTTATTGACTTTTAATTATTTTATATCCGACCAATTTCAGGATATATTTATGTTAAATTTATAATTGTTTTTTTGTCCAATTATTAATTTTTCCGGCTAACCTGTAATTATAGTTTTGTTCGGTAAATCTTTTATATTTTGATATCCGGCTAATTTGGGTTCAATTTATTTATCCGACCAATTTAATTTTAGATTAAACTAAAAATAGAAACTTTTAATTTTGTTTAGATTATAAATTTATTAAGCTTTCTAAATCATAATTGTGATTTTTTAAAACAAACAAATAATTTTAAAATTGACAATAAAAAGAGTAATTAAGTAAAGAATTTATGATTTCTTTTATTATTGTTATTATCTTTAATTCCTAAATTAAGCAATTTATTTTTCGAATATATTAACTAATTCATTAACCTTAAATAATGAAATCAAATATTTATTGTATAATAATACATTCTAAATTTACATTTTTAATATATTCAATCTTTATATTTGGGAAAAAAACATCTACAATAAACCGGTTTAATTATATTAATAATTGTTTTCAGTTACCTTAAATATTTAAATAATTTTTATTGTATAATAATACATTCTAATTATAAATGCTGACTATAATTAATCGTTTATTTTTGGAATAAGGAATTACAATAAACCGCTTAAATTATATTCAAACTTTATTTAGAAAGTTTCTAAACATAATACGATTACCAAAATTTATATTCTTTACATCATACTTTATAATATCTAACTAATCACATAAGCCTTTATCATACTTTTCATAATTATAATTTCTGTAACAATGTAAGCTCCTACCCTTTTAATAATTTTTTTACGTTTCAAATAATTTAGTCTAATCTTTTATATTTTAATTTTATTCATAGGACAATGGAAGCTCAAAAATTTACCATGCTAAATGAAATCGATGTTCTCAAAACATCACCATCAACTCTTAAGGTTAGAGTTCTAAGACTTTGGAGCATCAAAGACAACAAAAATGTGAACGAGGATTTTTTGATCGAGATGGTGTTAATGGATGAAGATGTAAGTATATATTTATGAATCTGTATATATGTTACAGATTCTACATTTTTTATATCTTAATTATTGATTGACTTGTAATTGTAATTCTCATATATATTATGTTCTTTGATGACAGGAGAATCGGATCCAAGCCACCGTTTACAAACAGGATATCTTTCGTTTTAAAAGATTCTTGAAGGAAAGCTCTACTCTGACTATTGTTAATCCTAGCGTTGGTCTAAATGGATCGAACTACCATGTGATTGACTGTTCCAACAAATTGGTGTTCGGACCAAACACACATGTCAATCCATGTCAAGAGTTTGGTGGTCGCATGTTTGGTTTCAAGATGATTTCATTTGAATCACTAATCAATAAAGATGTTTCTTTGAAATCCATTGTTGGTATAAAATTTTTTTAATTCAAATAAATTGATTTATAATTTTAGCGGTAGATTTCCATTAATTCTGTTAATTAATTATTTAATTTAATTTTCTTTGTATTAGATATTATTGGTCACGTGGTTCATGTGTTCAAGAGCAATGCTTCAAACATCAAGGACAAAAACAAGCGTACAATGGAGATATGTGATTTAAGGTATTACTATTAAACCTAATATTTGGTGACATAATTTTATTAATATACTTTATATTTTATACTGTATTTAAAATTTCTCCCATTTCAGTGGAAATTGTGTATATCTCATACTATGGGATCATTATGCGTCTAAGCTCTCTAAATATGTAATTGAACATTTTGATGAAGACCAGACCATTATTGTACTGCAGTTTGGTAGGGTTAAATATTATACCGGTTCTGATGGTAAAGGTAACTATGTCTACTGTTTTGAAGTTTCTTGAGTTTTAGCATGTCACTAACTTAAACTAATGTGTCGTTGTATAATTTTTATTTTTGTTAGAGAAAGTGTATGTGTCGAATTCTTTTGGATATAATGTTAGCCGTTTCTTTATAAACGACTTTTTATTTGAAATAAAAGAATACAAAAACAGGTGTTTAGTTATTTAAATTTCATATTATTTTACTGATTCCTAAATTCATTAATTTTTAAATTTTGTAGTTTGTTGGCTTTGCTAAATGACAATGATGTTTCTGTTCGTAAACCGATTCCGGTGAAGATGCTGTCGTCTGTTGATGATGAGTTTTTGAGAGCAACAGATTTTTTTTAACATCGGTGATATTTGTATCATAATATTTGTAAGTTAATTATTACACTTTTTACGTTATCCTAATTATCTTTCAATCCTAATTGAATATTTAGTAACTGATGTTGTACTTTAATGCAGCCTAAAAGTATCATTATCCTTGGTAAAATTAAGGCCATTTGTCCAGATACGGAATGGTATTACATTGGTTGTAATACTTGTAGCCGTAAGCTCATGGAAAATGATGGTGAATGTGGAAAGGAGAATGAATGCAAAACAGTAAGATGCAATGTTTTAAGTACTATCCCTACATATAGGTATTTATTTAATTCAAATTCAAATTCAAATGTTTAATTTGTGCATTGTAAAAGTATATGTTTTTCTTGCTATTTACCTATTTATAAACTTTTTTAGGTTCAAGATCAAGATAAGGGTACAGGATTCCACTGGAGTTGTGTCGTTGACTCTGTTTGATAGAGATACTAAAATGCTGACTAACAAAACAGCAAAAGAATTGATTGATTCTCAAAATGAGGTTTGTTTGCGATTCAAATAGTTTATTATTTATAAATTGTCATCTATATAAGGGATGGTAAGTTTAACAATCATTAATAATATATTTGTTTCGTTTTCATATATACAGAATAAGGTTGAAAGTGGTGGATTCCCTGCTGAATTGGATTGTGTTTTAGAAAAGATATTCGCTTTTAAGGTCGATGTGGCAGATTTTAACTTCAGAAACAATGTCGAGAACTATGGTATAAACAAGCTTACTGATGACACTAATACTATCACAGAATTACAGAAAAAGGCAGAATGGTCGTTTTGTAATAATATAATCTGAATATTATTTTATTACTAAATTTAGTTCTATAATTATTTCAACTAACATATGCCGATTTTCCATTTTTGTCTTATCAGCAATCAGATTATAATTATGTTACATTGGGAGCATCTATTTCTGAATTCCAGTCATCCGCTTCTGTTTCTATTAAGGTATGGATATTTTGTTTAATATAATAGTTCAAACTTATAAATATGGTTAACAGAAACATGTGTAACATGATTGTGTATTGGCTCTTAATTTTTTAATAACAGCTTTATGATATTAGAGATAATCAAACTCCAAGTTCAAATGTTGATGGTCAGGATGTGGCAACCGATATAAAAGGAATGTCAACGTCTTCTGACGATAAACTTAAGAGAAAACTTGTAGAAGTTTTTGAAGTAGACGACGATGCTAGCATGTCGGCCACTAAGTTGAAGTCTAAGACTATCGAAGAGATGGGGACCACCGGTGAATCATGCGAAGGTGCAACACTTTTAACTCCTAAAGTGGAGAATGAATCTAAGTGAACAATTTCATTTTTTCGGTTTACAGTTATTTTAAGCCTTTTTGAGAGATTTGGATATTTTATGTTTGGTTATTCTCTTTTGTTTTTTTTAACGACTATTCTTGAATGTTGGTTGTTTTGAACAATTTATTCTTCTTTGGTTGTTTGGTTATATTTATGTTTTTATTTAATTTTATTAAATTAATATTTAGTTGTTTTAGGTCTGAGTGTGAAAACAAGTTAAGTGCATATTAGTTTAATTTTATTCTTCTTGTATACATTTAATCTAAAACAAATTTATATTTCAAACCTTTTAGCTATATCCTAATATATTATAGTTGATTTTATCTATACTCTCATATGTTTCCTATGCATTATATAACTTATCAATTGACTATATTAAAAAGTAAAAACAAAAATAGGTTTAATGTTCATAAATAGTTTAAAACTTATAGGGTAAAAGATGAGTTTCATTGATTGTTGTAAACCGTCATTCTCCATTATCATTAACAAAATTCAGTTTTCAATATCAAAGGTAAACACCATAACTTCTTCCATCAATACCTATCTTGTATTCCATCTCTTCCACCATGGGTGCAATTGTTCACTGGAAATTTGCATCCGATTTTAGTAACTATCACTTTCTTCTTAGTGATCTCTCAATAATCCACAAGGGTTCTATTGAGTCTGTTATGTCTTTTAGCACTGTGTTTAAGTACCAAATACATAACATCGGTACTCGAAAACAAGTTCTAACCAATGAAGAGAAAGCTCTAATGAATGTTATTCATCAAAATATTCAACAACATGAACTACAACCACTTCCGATGGTTAATGTCAGTGAGTGGTTTTATTATCCATTGCAAAATAATGTTTTCATAAAGTATGTGAATGGACAACAAAGTACTCTTCAACCTAAATCAATATTGCAATCCACTGATCTTTATCTTTTAAGAGATTTGGATGGGTTGAAGCTTTCTAATGTGAGGAAACAAAGGGCACATTTCAACTTAAATATACTCTTTTAATATTTTTAGTAGTTTACAAAACCTTTATTTTGGCTTAAATAATGATATTATAACCTTTGTAATTTCAAGATCCTCAAATATGTACACCATTTTTGAACTCTGCTTCGTCCAAAAGGAAAGAAAGACGATCAATTTTAGATGCAAAAAGAACTTCCTCCATTGACTGGAAGAAAAATGGTCTATCAGGTATATTGCATTTTCCTTATAAGTATTATTTTCCTTTTTTTGGATTTTTTTAAATAAATGATAAGCATATGGCGGAAACCAATTCGCAAGTATGTAAATTTTATTAAAATTATAAATTTTTATTATAAAATTTGTTTATAAATGAAAATTAACAAATCAATTGTCTATTGCAGGTGCTTCTAATATACCTATTAGTGGTTTAAGCAACAATCCAAATTTTTTTCCGCATACAACATATGAATCATTTAATCCTTGTGTCCTTGGTATGTTATTAAATTGTTGTTCACTATGTATTGTCGTCATCAATTTATGTTTCTAATGTTTATGTTTAATATGTTAAACGATACAGTTAATCGAAATTACAACAATTTGAAAAATATCCACTCATCCACACAATTAACGCGTTTACAATCTAATAACGAGAACCTGTCTCCATCAACAACGCCAAATGTCTACTCTTCTATTGTATTAAACAACGGTTAGTGTATTAAAATATTTATAAATAAGCAGGTTTAAAAACCTTTTTTATGCTTAAATATTGATATTATTACCTTTGTAATTTCAAGACTCTAAAACACGTACACCATTTGTGAACTCTATTGTGTCCAAAAGGAAAGAAAGACAATCAATTTTAGATTCCAAAAGAACTACTTCTGTTGACAGGAACAAAACTGGTCTCCGAAATACCTTTTCAGGTATTTTTCCTTTTAAATTGAACTATTATTGACATTTTTTAGGTCTGTTTTTTTAATGAAACACTTAAATCTAAATGGAATTATAATAAATTTAAAGAATAATTTCATTTTAATAATAAGCCTTATATTTAAAACATATTATATTATTTACACTTTCAATTTTCATCCCGATTTTAAAGCAACAAATAATATTAACAATTGTACAATTAAACGTTTCATAATTTGTTAAGTTAAAGCTGTTACAATTTAACACAAAATAATATTTGATATGATATAAATAATATGGAGTAATTAAAAATATCATATGTGTAGTTGTCGATATTGTTGACAACCTTTATAATAACTTTCTCTATTTAATGTTGAACAGGTCGTATAAATAAATATAATGTTCAAGAAGGATCAAACGCGTCTTGTGTTGTTGATGACATTCCGGAGTCGTCTACAACCTTTCGTAGAAGGTCTAGAAAAAGAACCCCCTATAGTACCTATACCTATGGCTGATTTAAATGAACATGCTACAACTATTGATTATCAAAATGTTATAGATGTTTATAAAGGAATATCATCAGGTATGATATATATTTCATAATTTACTTGAAATCATTTATTATGTATTTAGGTATACTAAGTAACTCCAAATGATGATATTTAAATTTTACTAGAATATCTTGATCATGGAAATCAATCCGTTATGTGTCCAAGTGGCAATGCTTTGTTGTGGAAAGCCGAAGTTAACAGACCAAGTAGTAGTAATGAAGAAGGAGCTTTTTCCCTTTGTTGCTATAATGGCAAAGTCGAACTTTCCGATGTTAGACAACCATATGATACTTATCTTGAATTATTTCGTGGTGAGAGCGCCATGAGTAAGTATTTCTTGAAAAACATTAGACGTTTCAATTCGATGTTTTCGTTTACGTCTATGGGAGGAAAGATTGACCATTCCCTAAACAAAGGAAATGCGCCATATACGTTTCGTCTTAGCGGTGAAAACTATCATTCTTTGGGAAGTCTTTTACCATTACAGGGTCGTAAAGCACAGTTTTCTCAACTTTACATTTACGACACGGAAAACGAGATTTCAAACCGTCAGGGTGTTTTTGCGTAAATACTTTTAACGATATTCGTCCACTTTGGTTATGTTATTAATTTTTAGTATAAGTTTTATTATTTATAATCTTAGCAATTATATTTTGTTGTGGGCAGTGATAATAATTCAAAGAAGGATGAGCTAGAGAAGCATGTTATTAATTATTTGAAGACGATGTTAGATTCAAATAATCATTTGGTCCAAGCTTATCGGATGGTAAGAGATTGTTTTGATGAAAACCCACAACTCGATTTGAAGTTGCGTATTATTGGAACAAGACAGCATGATGCGCGACAATATAACTTACCATCCAGTTCTGAAATTGCTGCTTTAATCGTCGGTGATATTGGTGACGCTGTCGATAACAGAGATATAATTGTTACCAAGCAATCTGGTTCCTTAAAGCGTATTAGTGAACTTCATCCATCGTATACACCTCTTCAATACCCGTTGTTTCATACTTTTAGTGAGGATGTTACCAGATTAATATACTTCATAAGAATGTTTCCTCTTCATCAACCGCAGCATGAAAGAAGGTTACAATGCGTGAGTTTTTTGCGTATCATATTCAAGAGAGGCCAAATACATTTTCAACCATGTTAAATGGTATGGGTTTGTTTCAGCAAATTTTAGTTGACAAATATACGATGATTGAGGCTCAAATATTACATTTTATATGCGGTAAACAACATGAACTTCGATGTGATACTTACCAAAGTTTACGAGGTATGCAATCTGTTGGAAATACTGATGTTTCAACTGCTGGTCAACGTGTTATTCTACCATCCTCATTTACTGGCGGAGCAAGATATATGATGCAAAATTATCTAGAGCTATGTGTCTTTGTAGATGGTTCGGTTATCCCAATTTTTTCATAACTATAACATGTAATCCCAATTGGCCAGAAGTTAAAATATTTCTTAAGGATACAACGTTAAAGTCGGAGGATAGACCTGATACTTTTTAAGCACAAACTTGATGCAATGATTAAATTGGTGAAGGATAAGTCTTTGTTTGGAAAGGTTCAAGCATGTAATTTTATTTAATTTTATTAGTATAAAATTATAAACATGAGGTACTTCAATATTTTTTTTTGTATAGACTTAAAAATCAATTTAAACAAACAGATTATTTGTTTAACTATTAAAAGTTTTGGAATATTTACTTTTATTATGTATGTTGCAGTTGTTTACACGATAGATTTTCAAAAAAGGGGGCTACCGCATGCTCATATTTGCATATTTATGCATCCAGGTAGCAAGATTCATAATCCACAAGATGTAGATAAATTTATTTATGCTGAGATTCCAAACAAACACAGTGATCCAGGCCTATACAAGCTTGTATCTGATCATATGATTCACGGTTCGTGTGGTGATACTAATCCGAAGTGCACCTGCATGGTAAACGAAAATGCTCCATAAGTTTCCCTAAAATGTTTAATGATGAGACAACTGTTGATTCACAAGGTTTTCCAGTATACAAAAGAAGAGATAACGGGCAATATGTTGTTAAGTCAGATATAATGATGGATAACAGAACTGTTGTTCCATACAACAAGACTATATTAAAACAATTTCAAGCACATATTAACGTTGAGTGGTGTAATCAAGATGGATCGATAAAGTATTTGTTCAAATACATTAATAAGGGTCGAGACCGAGCAACAATTTCTCTTGTACAAAATAACAATGGTGATAAACCAGATCCTAATTTAGATGAAATCAAAGCGTTTTATGATTGTAGATATGTCTCTGCATGCGAGGCATCATGGAGGATATTTTCATTTGATGTGCATTATAGGATTCCGTCTGTTATGAGACTTGCTTTTCATTTACCCGGTGAGCAACAGGTAATATATGGTGCTAACGAAGATATTGAAGATATTTTAAACAAGATAACTAATGCTTCTTCGATGTTTACCGGTTGGTTTGAGTGTAATAAGAACCATGACCTTGCAAAAACTCTCACATACACAGAGTTTCCAACAAAGTATGTTTGGAAAAAACAGTTACGTAAATGGGAACCTCGCCTAAGGGGTTTTGCAATAGGTAGAGTTCATGTTGTTCCACCCGCATTCGACGAGGCTTACTATCTAAGAATATTATTAAATAAGTTAAAGGCCCAGAATGTTTTGAAGACATTCGAACAGTTGATGGAGTTGTGTATGAAACTTTTCGAGATGCATGTTACAAAAGAGGTCTTTTAGATGATGATAAGGAATACATAGAAGCCATTGAAGAAGCAAGTCATACCTCTACCTTAAGAAATTTATTTGCTACAATGATGATTACTTATAGTTTATCTAGACCTCATTTAGTTTGGGAAAGCACTTGGCAACTGTTAGTTGACGGTATACAATACAAACAACAAAAAGATCAAAATAACCCCGGTATGATTTACTCATTTTTATAATTATTTCAATTATGGCAAATATCTAATATCCATTAATATAATTTAAATATTAAATTATATTACTGTCTTATTTTATTTTCAGGTTTGATTCTTAATGAAGAATAGTTAAAAAAACCTAGCACTCATGGAAATGGAAAATTTTCTAATTTCAAGCAACTCCAGTCTTAGAAGATATAAACAAATGCCATTTCCAGATATGAAGACAATTTCAAGAGCAACTAATCCGTTAATGGTGGAAGAGCTCTCATATGATACCGAGACCATGAATAACGAATTTAATAATCTGTTTGATTCGTTAACAGATGAACAACGAGGGGTTTATAATGAAATAATGAGTGCTTTGATTGATAAAAAAAGTGGAGTTTATTTTGTTTATGGTTACGGCGGTACTGGAAAAACTTATTTATGGAAAACTTTATCTTCATTAATAAGGTTAAAGGGAGAAGTTGTGTTGAATGTTGCTTCAAGCGGTATAGCTTCTTTGCTTTTGGAGGGTGGAAGAACCGCACATTCGAGATTTTTAATACCTATTAATTTGACCGAAGATTCAATTTGTCCGGTAATATTACCACCCACTTTATGCTAATTTTATATTAACCATTTTTTTAGTATATATGTCTTTATCTGTTATTTTAATATCAAATTACCTTTAAATATCTTAATTTGTGTATGTTTTTTTATTATTTCATAAATTAGGTTAAAGGAAATACCGACGTATATGAATTATTGAAAAAGACAAGCCTACTAATTTGGGATGAGGCACCGATGATTCATAAGCAGGCTTTTGAAGCGTTGGACAGGACTTAAAACGATGTTATGAATGGTGATTCTGGCAATAGTTCAGAAGCAGTTTTTGGAGGTAAGGTTGTTGTTTTTGGCGGTGATTTTCGCCAAATTTTGCCTGTTGTAACCAACGGTACAAGAAGTGAATGTGTCAATGCTTGCATCAATTCTTCTTATATCTGGTCAAAATGTAAAGTTCTTAAACTAACTAAGAACATGAGGCTTACAGTTGGATGTCGATCTTCAGACATTCAAAATATTAGTGTAACGATTCCGGCAAATCCAGGTATAACCTAGCCGGAATATACTATTTACGTGTTATTTAATATTGATTATATGAGTTATAGCACGATGATACGAATATATATGGTACACAGTATGAATCATACTCAATTATATAGTGAATCGTATTGGAATTACAATTAATCAATGATCGGTTATTGAAACCCGAACGAATCGGGAATTTCATCATAGACGAAGTATATAATGTTTAGTGATGTTTACGAAGTATTAATGCTTCGGGATAAGTGAATTATAGCACAGAAAAAGGATTTCGATTTATTGGTACGTCGGTACGATAAACGAAACCTTTAACATCAAACCAAGCAAGAGATGATCAATCAAGCCGAAAAAGATGCGTAATTATTAATAATATGATGTTTTAATGTCATGGTTTAAGTTTTTAAAGTTTTTAAGTCGGTTTTATGTAAATTTTATTTTGACCCGAAAAACGACCATTCTATGCTCGTTTTAAGCCGAATTACGAGTTTAAACGAGAAACGAACTGAGCCAGATTATCCACAACATTATCCGGATTGCGTAATCCGAATATGTGGCTTAGAATGGATGTGTGGGACCCACCCCACCCCTTAAGGGAGGCCGATCGGCCCTATCCCATATTATTCATTTCATTTTCTTTTTTTTTTACCACACTTCACTCCCAAAACTCTCTCAAATCTCTCAAATCTTCAAGTGTTCTTCCAAGATCATCAAGTTTTAATCAAAATTTTCAAGGTATATACATGTTTTAATGCTTGATTCTTGTTTATAACTCTATAATATTGAGAAAAGGAGGTTTCCATGTGAAAGACGGGTGAAAACCCGAGATAAAACCGACTCTTGCATGATCAAGGGATGTATACATGTTATACAAGGGATCTTGGTCCAAGAAATGAGTAAAAAGAGTCGAGAACGGATTTTTACGGTTAAAACCTTTGTTTTTACTTAAAAACCGACACTTTGAAAGAAATGGTTTGATTGTTGGTATAGTTTGCTTGGTATAGTGTTATTGTGCTTGTAGGTGTTGTATCTAGCGGCTAGCAAAGGCTAGAAACCGAGATCCTTGCGATCTAAAGCTAGAAAACACAAGATAGTTCGGTTTTCGTGTGTATATGAGATTTGGACAGATTTTCGTGTGCTTAGAGTCGGGTCACGAAATTTCACAGAGATGATCTACACATGAAAATATGAGATCTGTGAATTTTTGGTAATTTTTGGATAAAAGATGAATATTTGGTGAATTTAATGCTCGGTTTTGGCCAAAAATAGTGAAAAATAGCTAAACATGATGAAAAATTCTGGAAAATTTATGATAAGCTTTCTATAACATATAATAGTCACCCACAAAATTTGAGCTCAGTTGGAAAAGTATAAGTAGGCTTTTCGGTGAAACGAGTTCTAGGGCTTTCTAGCTCGGTTTTGGGTGAAAATGGCTTGGAAAATAAGTTTTAAATTCTGGAAAAATTCCAGGAAGTTATGAGGATGATAGAGATCATCAAAGAAAAATTTGGGATTTTTCTAAAGTGTTTTGGTATTTTTGACATATTTAGTGTTTTAATAAGATTTAAAAATAGATAAATAAATGTAAATATAGGAAAATAAATCTGGAAAAATTCCAGGAAGTTATGAGTATGACAAGGATCATCCCAGAAAAATTTTGGATTTTTCTAAAGTGTTTTGGTATTTTTGATATATTTAGTGTTTTAATAAGATTTAAAAATAGATAAATAAATGTAAATATAATTTAAATAAATCTGGAAAAATTCCAGAAAGTTATGAGGATGACAAGGATCATCCCAGAAAAATTTGGGATTTTTCTAAAGTGTTTTGGTATTTTTGACATATTTAGTGTTTTAATAAGATTTAAAAATAGATAAATAAATGTAAATATAGGAAAATAAATATGGAAAATTTTTACAAAATTCCTTACTGTCAAATTAAGTTTTGTGCAAAATTTCAAGACCCGAGACTAATCGGGTAATTATTTGTGCTAAAAAGAACATAAAAACAAGTTTTTAAAGCTTAAAACGTGTAAACCGGCAAAGTTCGCATAAGCGAGCTGACTGGTACATGAAAACTCTAAAAATGGACTATTTCATAAATCTAAGTAAATTATGTAAAAATAAATCATCCGAAAATAATTCGGATGATTTGGGTAATTTTACCCGATTTTACCGTTTCCAGCACCGAAATACCGGAAACGGGCCCCACGGCCAAACGGGGTGTCAAACCGAGCTATAATTTCACCACCTTAACTAAATTGACTGTCAAACTCTAAGCAATGTCACAATCTGAGTCCTTAGAAGTGTCACGGGGTTAACATTGTCCCCGAATCGAGTACAGTACTGGGTTAACAATGTTCCCAGATGTACCGATTGATACGTATTTAAGTTATGGGAATTATATAGTAACGATTAGATATTATATTACAGATCCAGGCACGTAGCTGTTCCTTATATTACTCACCGACTCACAAAAAAGTGAGTTTTCACGAGCCCCTTTTAATAAATTGTTTTAATTATATTTTCCCGGGGCGGAAAACATGTCTTATTTAAAGTATTTAAGTACATACCGATCGTATGGAAATACTTGTACATTTATATATATATGGTCTGATGCACAGAATATATAAAATGTTTATCATGTGTTATTGTTCTGGGGTAACATAGTTCCCAGGGGTTATTATTGTTCTGGGGTAACATAGTTCCCAGGGGTTGTTATTGTTCTGGGGTAACATAGTTCCCAGGGGTTGTTATTGTTCTGGGGTAACATAGTTCCCAGGGGTTATTATTGTTCTGGGGTAACATAGTTCCCAGGGGTTATTATTGTTCTGGGGTAACATAGTTCCCAGGGGTTGTTATTGTTCTGGGGTAACATAGTTCCCAGGGGTTGTTATTGTTCTGGGGTAACATAGTTCCCAGGGGTATTTATTGTTCTGGGGTAACATAGTTCCCAGGGGTTATTATTGTTCTGGGGTAACATAGTTCCCAGAAAGTTAATGGAGATGTTCTGGGGTAACATAGTTCCCAGCATGATTATATTGTTAATAAATGATTATTAAAATGATTTGTCAGTGTTTATTTAAATTAGTGAAACTCACCAACTATTCGTAGTTGACCCGTTTTCTTTACATGTTTTCTAGGTATGCCCAAGTTGGAATGATTGATATGTGCTTAACTATCTGTGCTACCTGTTGGAAGCTTGCTGCTCTATGTTTTGTAATGAATTTATTAATGTCTTATCGGTAAAATATGTGTGTAACACCTAGTCAGTAATGAAACTCGCAACAATGTAATATGTTATAAATTAATGTAGTGGTATTTTCTTTATAAGCAATGCTGTTGATATCAGATGTGTCTGTTGCATCCCGTGTACGTTTCCGCTGCGGTTACGGGGTGTTACAGAACTTGGTATCAGAGCCATTGGTTATAAAGAATTAGGATGTCTGAAAGAGATACCTAAAATATAACCAGTAGCTCAAGTATTATAGGATCTGAATATCAACTAATAATATATTGTGACGAGATCGGGATGAACTTGGATGGACAAGTGGGTTATTATGGTCCGGAACATAATAACAGACTGTCTGCACGAGGGAATTCGGGGGAAGTCACGGGGGACTTAAATAGGTAAAATTGGCAACATATGTGTAAATGTATAATAATATTATTATGTAGCAAAATTGTATAAGTAAGTGCATGATTAATTTAATTATGAATTACACCATGGAAAGGGACTATATGTTTGTTAACTTGTGTGCAGGTAATAATGGCAAGAACACCTAGTGTGTCGACGGAAGAGGACCCGGAAGAGGTCAGTTCCGGGGCCTCTGGAAGCCCAAGTGTAGACCCAGCTCCGAGCCTTCGGAGGCTAGTCATAGTACTTCTAGACAGACCACCCCAGCTAGGAGTGCTAGTTTACCCTCCCCTGCTAGGGTTACCAGGTCTCCTACCCTGCCCGCACCACAGACCGCTCCGATTCCCCCCAGACACGGTCCCCGCCTCACGGCGCGGATCAGTGCCCCGTATGTTCCGCCCACTGTTACCCCACCCAGATCCACATACTACAGGGGCGAGTCTTCCCGCCCCCAACCCGAACCTGCGACCCTACCTGTGTGGGGTCTTCCGAGGCAGGAACGGGACTTGACGGCTTGGCTACGTGTTCTCACCGAACAGGTGAACGAGCACTCTGCCGCCCTGGTCGTGGGGGTACAGAGGCGGGCGTACCTCGGGGACAACATACTGGACCACCAGTATGCTATTAACCAGTTAAAAAGGGAGTGCTCATACTCCCACTGGTTGATCGGCCAGATGGAAACCCGAATGCGGGTTATGGTGGCGGTGTTGGTGGTGCTGGTGGCGGTGTTGGTGGGGTTGGTTTACCCCCATGTGTAGATGTGTTAGATGGTAGAATCTTGAACCGCTTTTTGATACTCCGCGTAAGTAGTTAGTGGTGATACTAACACGGAGTGAATCTTGTTTAGTTATAGTACAACCACTGGCCCATAGGGGGTCTCTTGTAGGGCATATCATTATCGATACTTTTGGGTATCATTCAAGCACTGACCCATTGCGGGTTATGTCGAGGATGATACCAACATAGGCCCTTTGTATTAAAACTTAGTTATGTAATGATGACTGGAAAGTATGTAAACTGGTGTTTGTATAATATGTATCCATGTTTACTAATGAATGAAATATGTATTGTGTTTTATGATTTGAGATGGTATTGATTATACGTATTTCTTTGATGATTGTGTAGAATGGCACCGAAACGATCAACGAAAATATCGGAAGTAGATGTGAGCCGTTTGATTGCTCAACAGTTGGAGGCGGCGATACCGGATATAGTATCGCGCATCGCCGCCAGTATTAATAACTCGACCAATCCAACCCCTCCGAGCAATCAAACGCCCATAAATAATGACGGGGAACAAAATGCTAATCCTCCAAGGAATGATAACACTATTCCGAGTAATGACGCACCGCCTAGGGTGGTCGTTACTGACAGCAATGGCCCTATACCTACGGTAGAGACAAACCGTACGGAACCAATTCGTGCATCCAGGGGATGTTCGATCAAGGATTTCATGTTGTGCAAGCCATTAGAGTTTAGCGGGTCTGAAGGACCGAATGGGTTAGTTAAATGGATAGAGAAAATCGAATCAGTGGTGAATATTAGCAACTGTCCCGAGGATTGTATCGTTAAGTACGCCACCTGTACATTCACCGACCATGCCTTGACATGGTGGAACACCATAGTACAGACTCGAGGTCAGGTGGCGACAAACCACATGACCTGGACGGAGCTTAAGGCTCTTGTGTTGGAACATTTCTGTCCAAAGAATGAATTGCAGAAACTGGAAAATGAGTTGTGGAATCTGGAGATGAAGGGGGCGGACCACTTGGGTTATACCAATCGGTTCAATGAACTGTCACGATTAGTACCGTGGTTGGTCACCCCGGAGACGAAGAGGGTGGAACGTTATATTTGGGGACTTACTCCAGTAGTGAGGAGTATAGTCAACGCGGGGGGACACCGGACGTATGAAAGTGCAGTGACACAGGCTGGCATAGTCACGTATGATTTCTTGCGGAGCGGATCACTAAAGGTGACAGGAGAATCCGCTGGGGGAAAACGGGGTGCGCATGATCATAGAGTCCAAGAAAAGCAGCAAAGCAAACGAGCTAGGCCCGCTGCCCAGAGCTATGCCATGACTAGTTCGGGCGGAAGGTAAGAACCGCAGAAGGGAACGCTTCCTAGGTGCGGGAAATGTTGTTACCACCATAGTGGCGTGTGCAAGGAGGTGGTGTGCCACCGGTGTGGCAGGGTTGGACACTACGCACCAAATTGTAAGACAAATCTGAACAACCTGAACCGACAACCACAACCTATTCGGGCGCAACCATTTAGAACTCAACCAGCCCGACAGCAGAACCCGCAAGGAAACCAGATGGTGACCGCTAGCCGTGCTTGCTACGAATGCGGCAGCACGGATCACTTCAAAAGGAACTGCCAGAAACAGAATCAGGGAGGAAACGGGAGACAACTCGCGGGTCAGCCATCGTCGTCCAATCCGGCGCGAGGCCGAGCATTTGTGATGGGAGCGAACGAGGCGCGCCAGGACCCCAGCGTAGTGACAGGTACCTTCCTCGTCTCTGATCATTACGCTTCTGTATTATTTGATACAGGCGCCGATAGAAGTTTTGTCTCCGTTAGATTCCTTTCGATAGCAAACCTTCCTATTGGTGAAACCATAGAACCCTACACAGTAGAGGTCGCTAACGGTAAAACCATGATAGTTAATCGGATTGTTCGGAAGTGCCCTTTTATTCTGAGCGAACAATCTTTCCTGATCGACTTATTACCGGTAGAATTGGGTAGTTTTGACGTGATAGTGGGAATGGATTGGTTGGCACGTAATAGGGTAGAAATAAACTGTGAAAAGAAAACCGTCAAGATCCGGGTGTCGGATGACGAGGAGGTATTAGTGCAGGGAGAAAAATCCGGCACCATGATACCGTTTATATCCCACCTCAAGGTGTTGAAATATATACGTCAGGGATGTGTGGCGTATCTAGCGAGCCTGACGGCCGCTGATTCTGAGGAAAAACGGGTGGACGATATTCCCGTGGTACGCGAATTTCCACAAGTTTTTCCAGAGGAACTGCCTGGATTGCCGCCAACCCGACAGGTCGAATTCAGAATCGATCTGTTACCTCAGGCTGGCCCTGTTGCTAAGGCCCCTTACAGACTTGCACCGTCCGAGATGCAAGAACTATCCAACCAGTTGCAGGAATTGTTGGATAAGGGGTTTATACGTCCCAGTTATTCCCCGTGGGGTGCACCAGTACTATTTGTGAAAAAGAAGGACGGAAGCCTTCGAATGTGCATTGACTACAGGGAATTGAACAAATTAACCATCAAAAATAGGTATCCTCTTCCCCGAATCGATGATTTGTTCGACCAACTACAAGGTGCGAGCTATTTCTCAAAAATTGATCTTAGATCGGGATACCACCAAGTTAGAATTCAAGAGGAGGATATCCCGAAAACCGCGTTTCGGACTCGCTACGGCCACTACGAATTTCTAGTTATGCCTTTTGGGCTAACAAATGCGCCAGCGGTGTTCATGGATCTCATGAACCGAGTCTGTAAACCCTATCTCGACAAATTCGTCATTGTATTTATTGACGATATTTTGATATATTCAAAAAGTAAAGAAGAGCATGAGCGACATTTGAGGTTAGTTTTGGAGCTTTTGGATCAGGAGAAGTTGTATGCAAAATTCTCCAAGTGTAACTTCTGGTTACAAGAGGTGCAATTCCTCGGTCACGTTATAAAGCACCAAGGAATACACGTTGATCCGAGTAAAGTTGAAGCAATTAAGGATTGGCAAGCGCCTAAATCTCCGAAGGAAATCCGCCAATTCTTAGGCTTAGCTGGATACTATCGTCGATTTATAGAGAACTTTTCCAGCATCGCCCAACCCTTAACCCTCCTGACTCAAAAGGATCGGAAATATGAATGGGGTGAAGAGCAGGAAACGGCGTTTCAAACGCTAAAGCAAAGGTTGTGTCAAGCGCCAATCTTAAGTCTCCCCGACGGAGACGATAGATTTGTTGTATATTGTGACGCATCCCGTAAAGGGTTAGGATGCGTGTTGATGCAAAATAAAAAGGTCATAGCCTATGCGTCTCGACAGTTGAAAGTTCATGAGAAAAACTACACTACTCATGACTTGGAACTGGGAGCAGTCATCTTTGCACTTAAAATCTGGAGACACTACCTCTACGGTACAAAGTGCACCATCTTCACTGATCATAAAAGTTTGCAGCACATATTCGATCAGAAAGAACTGAATATGAGACAACGAAGGTGGGTCGAGTTACTAAGTGACTACGACTGTGACATCCGATATCACCCCGGCAAGGCTAACGTTGTAGCCGATGCCTTGAGTAGGAAAGATCGAGTTAAGCCACTACGCGTGCGAGCGTTGGGAATGGTAGTCCAATCGAGCCTTTCGGATTTGATTCGAGTCGCTCAACGCGAGGCTTTGAAAGAGGACCAATTGGATAAAGAAGGACTTTACGGGAATGAGAAGAATTTCGAACAGCGTGTGGACGAAATTCTCTATTTCAAAAATCAGATTTGGATCCCGACCCTCCATGACCTTCGTGATTTGATCATGGATGAAGCGCATAAATCGAAATATTCCATACATCCGGGATCTGATAAAATGTACCAGAATGTGAAAGAATTTTACTGGTGGCCAGGTATGAAAAAGGATATAGCCACATACGTCGGCAAGTGTACGACGTGTGCGAGGGTTAAGGCGGAGCACCAGAAACCTTCGGGAATGTTGCAACAACCGGAAATTCCGGAATGGAAGTGGGAGCAGATCACAATGGATTTTGTGACACACCTCCCCAAGACGCCCCGAGGTCATGATGCAATTTGGGTAATCGTGGATCGATTAACCAAATCAGCACATTTCATTCCAATTAGAAATAATTATAACACCGAGAGACTTGCGCAAATTTATATAAATGAAATAGTGTCTCGTCATGGCATCCCCATCTCGATCATCTCCGATAGGGATAGCCATTTCACCTCCAAACTTTGGCAAGCTGTCCAAGAAGCGTTGGGAACACGTATTGACCTAAGCACAGCTTACCACCCTCAGACCGATGGTCAGTCTGAGAGGACCATTCAAACTTTGGAGGATTTGCTTCGTGCCTGCGTACTAGACTTTAAGGGAAATTGGGATCAACATCTCCCACTCGTTGAATTTTCCTATAATAACAGTTACCATAGCAGTATAAAGGCAGCACCTTATGAAGCATTGTATGGGCGGAAGTACCGATCACCACTTTGCTGGTCTGAAGTGGGAGACCCGCAGGTCATTAGATCGGATCTGGTCCAGGAGACGACCAGCAAGATTCTTGAAATTAAGAACAACCTAAAAGCCGCGCGGGACCGGCAGAAGAGTTATGCTGATACCCGTCGAAAACCGTTGTCATTTGAGAAGGGTGAAAAAGTATATCTGAAAGTATCACCCTGGAAAGGAGTGGTCAGATTTGGAAAGGCGGGGAAGTTGGCCCCTAGATATATTGGACCATTCATTATTACTGCAAAGATCGGTCCGGTAGCTTACCGACTAGAACTGCCTGAGGAACTAAGTGCAGTTCATAACGTGTTTCATGTGTCAAATTTGAAAAGATGTCTGGCGGATGAGACATCGGTGTTACCCTTAGAGGGTGTTCAAATAAGTGATAGACTCAACTTCGTAGAGGAGCCCATCGAAATAGTGGACGGTAAGATCAAGCAACTTAGACACAATAAGATCTCGTTGGTCAAAGTTAGATGGAATTCGCAACGAGGCCCAGAATTTACTTGGGAACGAAAGGATGAATTTCGGAAGAAATACCCCCACCTATTTCCTCAAAGGAAGTAGTTGACGTGTAAAATTTCGAGGACGAAATTTTTATAACGGGGGGAGAATGTAACGATTCCGGCAAATCCAGGTATACCCTAGCCGGAATATACTATTTACGTGTTATTTAATATTGATTATATGAGTTATAGCACGATGATACGAATATCTATGGTACACAGTATGAATCATACTCAATTATATAGTGAATCGTATTGGAATTACAATTAATCAATGATCGGTTATTGAAACCCGAACGAATCGGGAATTTCATCATAGACGAAGTATATAATGTTTAGTGATGTTTACGAAGTATTAATGCTTCGGGATAAGTGAATTATAGCACAGAAAAAGGATTTCGATTTATTGGTACGTCGGTACGATAAACGAAACCTTTAACATCAAACCAAGCAAGAGATGATCAATCAAGCCGAAAAAGATGCGTAATTATTAATAATATGATGTTTTAATGTCATGGTTTAAGTTTTTAAAGTTTTTAAGTCGGTTTTATGTAAATTTTATTTTGACCCGAAAAACGACCATTCTATGCTCGTTTTAAGCCGAATTACGAGTTTAAACGAGAAACGAACTGAGCCAGATTATCCACAACATTATCCGGATTGCGTAATCCGAATATGTGGCTTAGAATGGATGTGTGGGACCCACCCCACCCCTTAAGGGAGGCCGATCGGCCCTATCCCATATTATTCATTTCATTTTCTTTTTTTTACCACACTTCACTCCCAAAACTCTCTCAAATCTCTCAAATCTTCAAGTGTTCTTCCAAGATCATCAAGTTTTAATCAAAATTTTCAAGGTATATACATGTTTTAATGCTTGATTCTTGTTTATAACTCTATAATATTGAGAAAAGGAGGTTTCCATGTGAAAGACGGGTGAAAACCCGAGATAAAACCGACTCTTGCATGATCAAGGGATGTATACATGTTATACAAGGGATCTTGGTCCAAGAAATGAGTAAAAAGAGTCGAGAACGGATTTTTACGGTTAAAACCTTTGTTTTTACTTAAAAACCGACACTTTGAAAGAAATGGTTTGATTGTTGGTATAGTTTGCTTGGTATAGTGTTATTGTGCTTGTAGGTGTTGTATCTAGCGGCTAGCAAAGGCTAGAAACCGAGATCCTTGCGATCTAAAGCTAGAAAACACAAGATAGTTCGGTTTTCGTGTGTATATGAGATTTGGACAGATTTTCGTGTGCTTAGAGTCGGGTCACGAAATTTCACAGAGATGATCTACACATGAAAATATGAGATCTGTGAATTTTTGGTAATTTTTGGATAAAAGATGAATATTTGGTGAATTTAATGCTCGGTTTTGGCCAAAAATAGTGAAAAATAGCTAAACATGATGAAAAATTCTGGAAAATTTATGATAAGCTTTCTATAACATATAATAGTCACCCACAAAATTTGAGCTCATTTGGAAATGTCTAAGTAGGCTTTTCGGTGAAACGAGTTCTAGGGCTTTCTAGCTCGGTTTTGGGTGAAAATGGCTTGAAAAATAAGTTTAAATTCTGGAAAAATTCCAGGAAGTTATGAGGATGATAGAGATCATCCCAGAAAAATTTGGGATTTTTCTAAAGTGTTTTGGTATTTTTGACATATTTAGTGTTTTAATAAGATTTAAAAATAGATAAATAAATGTAAATATAGGAAAATAAATCTGGAAAAATTCCAGGAAGTTATGAGGATGACAAGGATCATCCCAGAAAAATTTTGGATTTTTCTAAAGTGTTTTGGTATTTTTGATATATTTAGTGTTTTAATAAGATTTAAAAATAGATAAATAAATGTAAATATAATTTAAATAAATCTGGAAAAATTCCAGAAAGTTATGAGGATGACAAGGATCATCCCAGAAAAATTTGGGATTTTTCTAAAGTGTTTTGGTATTTTTGACATATTTAGTGTTTTAATAAGATTTAAAAATAGATAAATAAATGTAAATATAGGAAAATAAATCTGGAAAATTTTTACAAAATTCCTTACTGTCAAATTAAGTTTTGTGCAAAATTTCAAGACCCGAGACTAATCGGGTAATTATTTGTGCTAAAAAGAACATAAAAACAAGTTTTTAAAGCTTAAAACGTGTAAACCGGCAAAGTTCGCATAAGCGAGCTGACTGGTACATGAAAACTCTAAAAATGGACTATTTCATAAATCTAAGTAAATTATGTAAAAATAAATCATCCGAAAATAATTCGGATGATTTGGGTAATTTTACCCGATTTTACCGTTTCCAGCACCGAAATACCGGAAACGGGCCCCACGGCCAAACGGGGTGTCAAACCGAGCTATAATTTCACCACCTTAACTAAATTGACTGTCAAACTCTAAGCAATGTCACAATCTGAGTCCTTAGAAGTGTCACGGGGTTAACATTGTCCCCGAATCGAGTACAGTACTGGGTTAACAATGTTCCCAGATGTACCGATTGATACGTATTTAAGTTATGGGAATTATATAGTAACGATTAGATATTATATTACAGATCCAGGCACGTAGCTGTTCCTTATATTACTCACCGACTCACAAAAAAGTGAGTTTTCACGAGCCCCTTTTAATAAATTGTTTTAATTATATTTTCCCGGGGCGGAAAACATGTCTTATTTAAAGTATTTAAGTACATACCGATCGTATGGAAATACTTGTACATTTATATATATATGGTCTGATGCACAGAATATATAAAATGTTTATCATGTGTTATTGTTCTGGGGTAACATAGTTCCCAGGGGTTATTATTGTTCTGGGGTAACATAGTTCCCAGGGGTTGTTATTGTTCTGGGGTAACATAGTTCCCAGGGGTTGTTATTGTTCTGGGGTAACATAGTTCCCAGGGGTTATTATTGTTCTGGGGTAACATAGTTCCCAGGGGTTATTATTGTTCTGGGGTAACATAGTTCCCAGGGGTTGTTATTGTTCTGGGGTAACATAGTTCCCAGGGGTTGTTATTGTTCTGGGGTAACATAGTTCCCAGGGGTATTTATTGTTCTGGGGTAACATAGTTCCCAGGGGTTATTATTGTTCTGGGGTAACATAGTTCCCAGAAAGTTAATGGAGATGTTCTGGGTAACATAGTTCCCAGCATGATTATATTGTTAATAAATGATTATTAAAATGATTTGTCAGTGTTTATTTAAATTAGTGAAACTCACCAACTATTCGTAGTTGACCCGTTTTCTTTACATGTTTTCTAGGTATGCCCAAGTTGGAATGATTGATATGTGCTTAACTATCTGTGCTACCTGTTGGAAGCTTGCTGCTCTATGTTTTGTAATGAATTTATTAATGTCTTATCGGTAAAATATGTGTGTAACACCTAGTCAGTAATGAAATTCGCAACAATGTAATATGTTATAAATTAATGTAGTGGTATTTTCTTTATAAGCAATGCTGTTGATATCAGATGTGTCTGTTGCATCCCGTGTACGTTTCCGCTGCGGTTACGGGGTGTTACAATTAGAGAGTTTGCTGGTTGGCTATTAGGCATAGGCCAAGGAAACGTTGGTGGTCCAAATGACGGAGAGGCGGTGTATTGATATTCCCGACGATCTTTTGATATTGAACTCAGTAGATCCGATGGGTGATTTAATAAGGTTTGTCTATCCTAATATATTAGATAGATTCAACGAACTTACTTACTTTCAGGATCGTGCATTGTTGGCACCTTTGAATGAGGTCGTTCAAGAAATTAATGAACGTATGTTAGACCTCTTTCCTGGTGAAGAAGTAGAGTATCTAAGTTCCGACAGTTTAGCTGAATGTGAAGACCTTTTTGAGGATTTTGATCCACAGTTATACTCTCTTGATTTGTAAAATGGTTTAAAGATGTCAGGAATGCCTAATCATAGATTGATCCTCAAAGTTGGTGTTCCGATCATGCTATTAAGGAATATTAATCACAAAAAGGGTTTGTGCAATGGTACGCGCCTTCAAGTCGTTAGTCTCGGTAGGCGTGTAATTGAAGCAAAAGTTGTCTCTGGTATGAATATTGGATATCGCACTCTAATTAGTCGAGTAAGTCTTACACCAACTGATAAGAAACTTCCGTTCAGATTAAAAAGAAGACAGTTCCTATCTTCGTATGTTTTGCCATGACAATCTACAAGAGTCAAGGTCAATCATTGTCAAGAGTTGGATTGTATCTTAAATATCCGGTATTTTCTCACGGTCAGCTTTATGTTGCTTTGTCAAGAGTGAAGACTAGAGATGGTATTAAGTTAGTGATACTCGACAAAGAATCAAAGCTTATGAATAATACAGCAAATGTTGTTTACAAGGAGATTTTTGGAAACATAGAATGTTAATTGTTTAAATTTGCTATGTAATTAAATTTGTTCTATTATAAATGTAATGGTTATAATGTAATTTATTTTGGTTTATACTTTACATGTATGTACTTAAATTTATTTTTTTAATATTTTTTTGGTATCCTATAATCAATTTTTTTTATTTAATTATAAATACTTTGTTAATGTTAATATTATACACAAATTTTCTGGATATAAACCTATCTGTTTAAAATTCGTTTTATAACATACCTTTTTAATATTTACTTTTTAATTTAAATTATTTAAGATATTTATCATACTATCTAATTAAATATTATGAACTACAGGCTAACTATACATTATAATTACTAGATAGATTTCATTATTAAGTTTCTTGGAAAAATCAAACCGTCACTTCTTATATCTATTTTATAATTTTCCATTTTAATCCTCTTCTTCTTCTTCTTCTTCTTTAATAATCCTAGCTTTGTCAAGATAACTAAACTCCGATAATGGCTACGATTATGAACTGGAGGTTTTGTAAAGTATTCCGTAAGTATCAATTTGTATTTATCGATTTAGTAATGATAGAAAAAGATAATACTGAATCAGTCATGTTGTTCGATAATCAGTTTAAACATCAAATACATCAGATTGGTCTTAGGAAGAAATTGCCATGTCAACAAGAAACAAATCTGATAAAATGTTTTACAAGATTTCCTTCATGATCTTTATCAAGAGGATTACATGTAAGTGAGTGGTTCTTTTACCCTTATCAAAACAAGGTTGTTATCTAGTTTGAGAATGGAGAGTATAAGAATTTTAAGCTGAAACAACTACTGTCGTGTGATGATTTGGTGATGTTGAGAGAGCTTGACCTGTTAAAGTTAGCGAATGCAAGAAAAGAACTTGCGCATCTTGAGTTGGAAGCTGAGGTTAGTTCGAAGGTCAAATGGTTAGAAGAATGTTCTAACTATGAGAGTGATTATGAAGATTTTCCAGACAATTTTGAGTCTGATGTCGAACATTAAGGTAAAATATAACTCTTTTCATATTGTTCTTAGATTTAATACAAGTAGTAGATGTTAAAAACCTCTTTACACTTTCTAATAACTATACTGTATTTTGGAAGTTAAGATTTATTGGTTGCATATAACAACTTTATTAATGTTTATATGTTAGTAATTCTTATACATGTTGTTTTGTTTGGTTTATAGTGTATATAATCTGCTATTGTTTTTTAACAATTTTCAGGTGTGTTAGGAAAAGTGATTTCGTGTTGGTTGAAGTTTTCAAGATGTTGATGATGGTTTAGTAGAAAAGAACATTATTAGTAAATTGTTGTTTTGTTTTGGAAGTTACAGAGTATAATATTAAGACAATGTATATATATTAACTTTTTGTATATATAGTTATGTGTTTGGTGACAATTTAAATCTATCAACTTTTAATAGTTAAAGATATTCTTTTTCTTTAAATTTATGTTTAAGTGTAATCTGTTTAGTGACATGTTATTCCATCCGCGTGTCATGCTTGATATTTTGAAGATATCTAATCATAGAAAACAAATTGCACATCTTGAGTTGGAAAGCGAGGTTTGTTTGAAGGTTAAATGATTAGGCTAATGTGGCAACTATGAAAGTGATTATGATTGTTATCCCAAAAGTTTGTTGTCCGATGATGAAGTAGAAGGTAATATATTAATACTTTAGATAAGATATTCTTGATAGATTTAATAAAAAAAAGTATATTAACAACATCTTTTTAGACTTACTAACAATGATATTTATGAACTTTAGCTTTGTATTTTGTACATAACAACTTTGTAATGCTTAGATGTTATTAATTATTAAACATGTTGCTATGTTAAGTTTAATTTAATGGAATATTGTTTTGTTTTTAAAAATTTTCAGGTGTTTAGGAAATTGGAGTTTGTGTTGGTATAACTTTTGAATTCTTTGATGATGTTTTAATATCATAGAACGTGTTTAGTGTTTTTGTTAATGTCTTTTTGTGGTACGGTTTAATTTAAGTTATTGGATCTTTGAAGTTTGAATCTATAGACAATGTAATTTTATAATAATTTTGTAACAAACTATGAACAAGTATTATGTTAATTTAACCGTATGTTTAAATTTATTATTTGTAGTGACATGTTCTTCCACCCGCGTGTCACGCGGGTCTATACCCTAGTTAAATATTATTATTATTATTTAATTTTTTTTAACTGCCAACAAAAGCATATTATAAAAAAAAGGACAAAATACAACTGAACCGGGCCTAGCAAGTAACTAGCCCACAACCCAAGAATAGCCACTAAAAACACCATAATGTAATTTAGGGCCGTCCAAACCGCTCGTCGCTCGAACTCACTCACTCGCCGCTCGCTCGCTTTTTCGCTCGATTGAAAACGAGCCGCTCTGCTCTGTTCGGTTTGTAAATGAGCCAAGCAACGAGCAAAGGTCTGCTCGGTTCGGTTCG
Source organism: Bidens hawaiensis (assembly GCF_021521415.1). Classification (NCBI taxonomy): domain Eukaryota; kingdom Viridiplantae; phylum Streptophyta; class Magnoliopsida; order Asterales; family Asteraceae; genus Bidens; species Bidens hawaiensis. Next base: position 115,803 of record NW_027494965.1, read on the forward strand.
GTTCGGCTCGAATATTTTTAATTTATTTTATATATAATTATATAGGAACAAATATATAAATATGTAGACAAAAGACATAAATATAAGCTTACACTTATTTTTACCCGTTTAAAATTTTCATATTTTGTCAATTTTATAGTTTTATTTGTTCGATTTAAGTTTTTAGAATACTAGAAGTTTGTTTACATGATTATTATATCTCACTTCAAACTTATTTTTAATAAAAACTTACAATATATTACACATTTGTCTAAAACTACTAATTTGTGTATAAATATATTATTTATAACCTTCAAATTTGTTTCTTATTGAAAATTTTAATATGAAAAAGAAATAAATAATGCTCGAAATCGCTCGATGTTCGATCGAAAAATGTTCGATTCGATTTTGGCTCGTTTCGGTTTTCGCTCGGTTCGAATTTCAGCCGCTCGGTTAAGTTCGGTTGTAAACGAGCCAAGCAACGAGCAAGCCTTCGTTCGGTTCAGCTCGGCTCGTGAACAACCCTAATGTAATTAGTACTTAGTAATTAGTATTAGTACATTCTCAACTAATCCCTTAAAAGTATGTGAGAGGATTTTGCAAACTAGGTGGAAAGAGAACATGTAGTGAACTAGTGATTTTTTGTAAATTTAAAGAATTTTTGTTTGCTCATATTTATTTTTTTAATATTTGCTAAATTGATTGTGAGTAGAGGAGAAAGAAAACTGTAATGATAAAGGTATAAAAAATATTATTTAGTTAAACAGAGGAGAGAAATATAATGTTTTTAGTATAATTATAAAGATGAGGATGAGAGACGGGCGGGGAATGCTCTTAGTGTAATAGTAACGTGGTAAGGTGGTGAGGGTGGTTGATGGTTGTTAGCCATTCAGGTTTCGTGCCTCTAATCATGTTGATGTTGTCATTTCTCTTTGTTACACGTGATTTATGTTATAATAGTACCCAAGGGATTTATGTTATAACAAAATCCAACGTCATTAAGCTAAATAACAAACTTCTATAAATAGATGTATCTGGACTATTAAAAGACCCCCCTCCCCTTTTAACAAACACACGCGCGCGCATATACACACATGATTTGTGGTTCATGATATGATATGTAATTCTGACTTGAATTTTAGATTAAGAAGAGGTAAGCCGACATAATGACACCGGAATCACTTTGTCTTATCAGATAACATTGTGTCTTTATTCATAATGTGCTTTTATTTTACGATGTAATATTATTCTCCTCTTCAATAACTACTTGAGAAGTTGAATTTTGTTTTTTTTGCAAGAAGGTGGCAGACTCAAATGTGGCATAGAGAATCAAAAAACAAAACAAAGAATAATAAAAATACTAGTGGTAAACTACCTACGACAGATAACAGTGAGAAAAAAATTATATAGTGATAGATAAACGTTAGACAAATAGAAAGAAAGAAGGTACCACAAACCCAGGCGAAAGTGCCTATAGGCTCCTATAAAAAAGTTTTTTTAAGACAATTTCGGGCCTAGCGGAGTGATAGGGCCAATGGCCGTCGGCCACCATGCCCTCCTATCCAAGCCAGCAATGCATGCTTCCCTCGATTGTGAGGGTTTACATGACTCTTACACACACCGTCATCTGTCAACTCTAAAAACTATCTCAATCTCATCACCCTTATTTTGATATGAGCTACATTTCACCATCAGTTTTCCACCTTAGCTTTCTCATCCCTGTTATCTTCAGCTTTCACGCTTATGTCTTCTTGATAGACCATCAGACTGCTTTAGATAAAGATTTGATTCGTTAACCTTACTGATAAATACTATCAAGTCCCATTTGTTGTGTTATTTAACTAGTTCTTAGGGATTTATGTTATAAGGTAACCTCATTTTGGGCGTAACTCGACTAGACAAACCCAACTTCATCAAGCCCAATAACAAACTTTTATAAAATTCAACTAGAGAAACGCAACTTCATTACACCCAGTAACAAACTTTTATAAATAGATAATTGATCAACATTATTAGAAGACACTCCCCCCTAACACATACACACACATGATTTGTGATTCATGATCTGATATGTAACTCTGACTTGAGTGTTTGAGTACCCCTTAGATCTATGAATCTTGGGTTACATAATGACCTATGAAGAAGTAAACCGACATCACTTTGTATTTTAAGATCAAATTATACCTTTTAATCGTATCATGCTATTATCTTACAATGGGATATTATTCTTCCCTTCATAGAATTGCTTAACAAGTTGCATTTTGTTTTCTTGTAAGAAGTTAAAAAGCCAGGACTCAAATGTGCATAGAGAACCAAACAACAAAACAAGGTGTCACACCCAGACCAAAGGCGACGGAACATGCCGAGGTGCAACGGATTTCTCAAGAACACGATGACACTATTAAAGTGACAATGTTTACTCAACTTGTTTATTTCATTTAATAATCATAAATACAACTTGTTCACAATAAAATACAAACAATTACCAACACAACATTCGTTAAAGTATCCTAAAGGTATTATCTAAGTGATGAGTCTTCAATCTTCTAAAGCAATCAAATAGTAAACGTGTAGCATGCATAAAAATAGATTTGATCAACACGAATGTTGGTGAGCAATACACTAGTTTTGACGTATGTATATAACGAGACAAAAATCACAATTCATATGTGTAAATAGAATAATGCAAAAACCATTGTAAATGTAAAGCAAATATTTGTGGCACCTTTCTATTTGGTAACAACCAATATACTCGGAGAATGAGGATCCTTTGTAATCGGTAACAACCGACATACTCGGATAATGAGGCCCTATTCTACTAGCACAAGGCTAAGTAGTTAGGGGAGCGTATGATCATACTTATTGCGTTCCAACAACAACATAAAAATAAACACTCATGCACATAATCAAATTAAGGCATAAACAAAGACTGAGTATTCGTACAAACACATAATGTTGAATTGTGGATTTAATAATGGGATCATAAAACAAGTAAGTTTGAATATGGTATGCATGCCACCCCCAAAAGTATAAAAAGCGTAAACGAATATTAGATAGCTTAAACGAATTATATATAAACAAGGACTATACTAGTCCTCCATGTAGCTTTTCCTTATAGTATCCCACCGCAACCGACTAATGACCGGAAGAAGTGAAAACCGAAGGAAATAATGGGTAAATATTATATATATGTTGTAATAACAATCTTTAATTATATGGATTTAGTTATAGTTAAAGAATGGTTCTTGTTTGACTCTTAGAAGTCAAACAAGAATGAACTTGAAGGTTGAAGCTTAGAACTTTGTTTGAGAGAATTTGATGTATAAGAGTAGGTTGGAATGAGTGGTGTGACTTTGTTTTATGAAGGATAAGGTGTTAGGGTTATCCATAAGGTTGCTTTAGAGATTTACATGCTTTCTCATTGGTTAACAAGGGTCTAACATGTGACAAATAACAACGAAAACGAACTAGTTGATGCAGGTTTGGCTAGGCGCCGCGCGACCACCCTGCCCCTTAGTGGCCGCGCGGCGCCCCCTAGGGGCGGGGTTAGTCTCCAACTTTGATTAATTGATGAATTGGGTCCCTGAAGTTCGTTTCGAGGTGTTTTGAGCATTGTAGAAGTAGTTTAAAGGCCGTAAAAGGTGTGATAGCGATCCAACAACCGTGAAATGGTTATGAAACATAAAATCTATCATTTTAATAATATCAAAGTGTTCGGGATACGAATCGGGTCGGTTTACATTATGAAGGCTAAAATGAATCGAATCGGAAAATGAAGAATGTCACAGTCTTCCCTACTTTAGAAAATTTCGTCCCGAAATTAAAATAAACTTAAGGAAAAGAGGTAATTACTAACGAATGCCGTTTTTAGTAAAACAATTGTAAGAAAAATTTTAAGCAAAAATAATAACGTCATATCCTTGTATGACTCAAAAAACGCCACAAATGAGAAACATAATAAATGCACTTATATATAGGATGTACCCGCGGCGTATCCACCCATAAATACATAAGTCCCTTTATATTTGCTAATAAACTCTTCAACAGGTTTTGACCTGGCTGAAAACTCATAGTCAACCGCAAACGAAACCGAACCTTTTTTCTGCATACCCAAAAAAAGCTCAAAACAATGAAACGGGTTTTGTTGGTTCATGTTACAGTGTGCTGACAAGAAAAACCCTTGACCATTTAAATGAAATACTTGTAGGCCCGTTCGGTGAACTGATGGTTAAGAATAGAGTTTTCATCATTGATATAAGCACGCTGTTTATGCGGGGCGTCGGCTTTGAAAAAAGTGCTTCGATTACTACTTTTTGGGCAAATTCCGGGTCGAATTCGGGGCAAGTCATGACTTTTTTAAGCTTATTGCATGAAATGTAAGGAAAACGGATGTACTTTGCAAGGAGGGATCCGAGAATCTGACGGCGGTCCTCTAGTTTAGGCTACTGAGCACGGGCCTATTTAAGAACGAAATCGTAAACAATTTCCTCTGATGCTACTTGAAGATCATCACTGGATATAATCGCCTCTACACCAACAAGTGGCAGTTGAAGAACCTCATCATGAAACCTGTTAAATTATCACATTGTTAGTATAAAGTATCGACTGTAATTACAAAATTCAGTTAAAATGAAGACCACCACTAGGTTTAATATTCACTAATAGTTATACATATTGACAAAGGTTTGCACTGGTCAGTATTGGCCTAAAATAAGATCGTAAATGAGATTTCGAATTTTGAGTTTTTAAAATCCGTTCGGTTTTGGTTTTATTAGTATTCCCGTTTGGGCTTGAATTTTTTTCTTTAGTTGAATAAAAAATGGCCCAAAATAATGAATTTTGACATGATATTTTTTTGTTGATTAAAAATTAATTGATTTTATACATTTGAGCAGGAATATTTGGTATAAACTATTTATTAAATTCTTATAAAATACATAAAATTCAAAAGTTATACAGAAAATTCATAAATTTGGTTCGGTTTGATTTTTCAGTTTTAATTACATGAAAAATCAAAACCTAACCCGAAGTTCAGCTTTATGAAAATATAAAATCAAACCACAATTTTGTTTGGGTTCAGTTATTTCAGTTCGGTATTTCAATTTTAATTACACGAAAAAACAACACCGAACCAAAATTTTGATTTTTAGGAAAATATAAAATCAAATCGTCGGTTTTTTCTTGAGTTCAATTATTACATGAAAAACGAACCGGAAGTTCGGTCTTTATGAAACCATAAATCCAAACAGTAGATTTGTGCTTGGGATTGGTTGCTTCCGTTTGGTTTTTAGGTTTCATGACGCCATCTAATGGTTTAACTAGATAGAACTTATTAAATAAACTTAGAAATGATAATATTTAAGTTTACAAACAATAAGTCAACAATAAAACATTTAAACGAAAATTCGGTTTTGGTTCGGTTATCAACTCGGGACGAAACCGAGTCTAGCTCCAACATACTCAATACCATGAAACTTACAAAAATGAGTTTACAAACTAAAATAAACAGAAACTAAACAAGATTAGTAAGCTTTAGCGAGTTATATATAAACCAGGACTACAATAGTCCTCCATGTAGCCTTGCCTTATAGTATCCCACCACAACCGACCAATGACCGGAAGAAGTGAAAACCGAAGGAAACAAGGGGTAAATATTATATAATGTTGTAATAACAATCTTTAAATATATGGAGTTAGTTAGAATTAAAGAATGGTTCTTGTTTGACTCTTAGAAGTCAAAGAAGAAAGAACTTGAAGGCTGAAGCTTAGAACTTTGTTTGAGAGAGTTTGATGTGATAAAGTAGGTTGGAATGAGTGGTGTGGCTTTGTTTTATGAAGGATAAGGTGTTAGGGTTATCCATAAGGTTGCTTTAGAGATTTCCAAGTTTTCCCATTGGTTAACACGGGTCAAACATGTGATAAATTACAACAAAAACGAACTAGTTGCTGAGGTTTGGCTAGGCGTCGCGCGACCACCCTGCCTCTTAGTGGCCGCGTGGCACGGCTCTCCCTAGGGGTGGGGTTGGTCTCCAGCTTTGATTAATTGAATAATTGGGTCCCTGAAGTTCGTTTCAAGGTGTTTTGAGCACTGTAGAAGCACTTGAAAGGCCGTAAAAGGTGTGATCGCGATGCAGCAACCGTGAAATGATTATGAAACATAAAATCTATCATTTTAATAATGTCAAAGGGTTCGGGATAAGAATCGGGTCGGTTTACAATATGAAGGCAAAAACGAATCGAATTGGAAAATGACAACTGCCACAGTCTTCCCTACTTTAGAAAATTTCATCCTAAAATTAAAATAAACTTAAGGAAAAGAGGTAATTACTAATGAATGTCGTTTTTAGTAAAACAATTGTAAGAAAAATTTTAAGCAAAAATAATAACCTCAAATCCTTGCATGACTTGAAAAACGCCACAAATGAGAAAAATAATAAAGACACTTATATATAGGATGTACCCACGGTATATCCACCATGCCTTTATCATCTTGCATTTATACCGTTTTTCTGCTATCATTCTTGGGCCCGAGTTACCGCACACAAGCGTACTTACTATGGCTTCCATGCGAGGATGTCGATAATTAATTGTGCACCCACAATTATTTAGATCGTTGTGTGTTCCACATGGTTCGTTCCATTGTGTGGTTTAAAAGACATATTTATTTTGAAATCAAATAATAGAAACGTAAATACTATATGTTGGATTTTTACCAATATTGACAAACCAATACTAGCGGTTGAAAATTTTTGAGGTTGGCTTTTAAATATGTAGGAAAATTGGATAAATAAATGAAACAACAAAAATCCTAAGATATAAACCAAGGTGAAAATAATAATTCGGTTTAAATTTGTAAAGACGATTAAATTAATAACTAATAAAAAAATAGGGTAAACAATATGAAATGAGATTTGAAGTCAAAAGTCATCAAGATAAATGTCAATGTCTATAAATCGAGGTACAAAATAATATCGATAAATGAAACCTGATAATGAGGACTCCGATAAGTGGAAAGGAGAAATCCAATAAGTGAAAATGAGAAATCCGATAAGCGAGAATGAGACAATCCGATAAGTGAGAATGAGAAATCCGATAAGTGAAAATGAGACAATCCAATAAGTGAGAATGAGAAATCCGATAAGTGAGTACACGAGAATCCCGATAAGTGAAAATGAGAAATCCGATAAGTGAGTACACGAGGTTGCGATAAACAACAATAACATTGTACGATGAGTTTCATACATAAACAAACTTGAGGTTATAAGTATTTGAGGATATGATTGCATGAAATACGATTAAATATCATGAGGATGAGGTGGGTTTTATGGGGTAACGTAAACATATATCAAACATGAAATATCAATAAAACTTTTGGTTAACTTGGCTAAATCATTGACGAAATGTAATAAAATGTGAACACGGCTTCTATTGTGAAACCATTTACAAAATCATAATTATGGTAACGGTTTCCAATAGCGCCAAAACTTGCGGACAACCACACTTAGGCCGTTGATTGAGTAAATAAAATGATGTGGAAAAATGCATAGAATTGTGTCTTGCTTGAAAAGCATAATACTCAAACATGAACAACATAGTCATGAAAATATCGTTTAAAATGTAAACGAAATTTTTGCGAAAATGAGGTCTTGAAAGTAGTACACAAATTGTTATTGAATAACTTGAATTCGGCCATGAACAATCAAAACTCAAAATGAAATCTCATGTGCATAAAACTACCATCGAAACATCTCATCAATTGAAAAATAAAATCGCAATAATAGTGAGACTCGGAGTAATGACGAAATATGTAAATCGCGTATCATATACTCTTTTTAAAAATATAAAAATAAAATATAAAATTAACTCAAGTAAAGCCGTTCTATCGTTTCCAAGAAAATGTATATAATAACAAAGCATCGCGGTAACGCGTAGTTAGAGAAACATCTAAATTGCTATCAATTGAAAATCTTGTGAGTTAAATTGTTAACGGAATTGTGCATACGTAAAGCTGTTGTGATGATAATAAATCATGAAATAATTGAAGCTTGTGATAATAAGAAGTAAAAATTCGCATAAATCGTTATCGAAAAAAATTCATGTTACAATATCTAGTGTATGAAGTGTTTTGAATAAAAATCTGCTAAGGATCCAGTATCCAAATTCGTAAATGTGAGGTATAGTGCTACTTCGATAATATTGGATGCGTAATCGTAATTTGTGTGAACACAGTGATTTGATAACGAGGGAAAAAGCCCTTAACCAAGATAGTCTTACTTCGGTCAAAACTTATCAAGTTAATCTCTGGTCGAACTTCCTCGGTCAAGGATTAACTAAGTAATCATTGGTCGATTCTTTTCGGTCAAAGATCAACAAGGTAACCTTTGGTCGATGAGTATGTGATTATCGTGGTCTCCAACACAAAAAACCCTCGGACGGTGAAAACTATCACCGTCAAGTATATTGATAATCAAAAGGTGGTACAAGTGTGGAGATTATGATCAGTGGTACAATAATTCTAAGTGTGTGAGCTGTGATAGAGAGAATACTCAGGTGTGTGTGTATACAATGTGTCCTATAACTGATCATAATCTCAATTATATATAATAGAAAATAACTCAATGGAGTTATTAATAATAAATGCTATTAACTAATTTTCCTAAAAATCCGCCTTTATCTTCAATGTAAACGTAACAGCCACTTTGACCATGTGCTCCATCACTCAGGCTGCGAAATAGGGGGTAGACCAGGTCTTGGAGTCGTTACACTTGATAAATATCAGCCTTCATATAAGAAATAACCGTTAATAGCACCAAATACCGAGGATCCATGATCCTGACATAGCTCTGGAACTCTTCAGAAGGATAATTGATCCAGATACGTAAATATCTTCTTGACTACTAGTTAGTAGATAGACTGAGTCTTCTAATCGTTATACCTGCTAAATATTAGATTACACATGAGAACAACCGTTAGTAAATAATAAGTACTGTGGATCCTTGATCCTGACGGGATCTGGAACACACGCTAAGGATAACTAATCCAAAACATATGCCAGGATAACATATCCACTGTGTCAAATTTCTATGCACTAACAATTGCCCCCAAAATGGCAGTTGTGATAAGATCACAGCTGTCATTTTGCCTTTGAATTCAATCTTCCTGCAAAAACATATGAGATTTGACAAGTTGGATATAATTGTCACATATCAATGGAGTTTCCATGGGAACTTCCCTTCCGGCTGTATATCATTCTCCCTGCTAATCATGAACAACTAGTAACACCTGTTTAACCCGGATGGATGGTCCATCTTTAAATGGTGAAATCCGGGTTAAAGATTTTTGGTAATTGCAAGTAAATACTATCTTTAAACTATTTGTTGATTGTCTGTTATTTTGAAAGTATGTCTGATATAGCTTTAGACTTGTTGAAAGTTTTGATAAATATTCTTTAGTAAAAAGGTTTTAGGATAAAATATCCTTGCAAAAATAAACCAGGATCTTAAATCCTTATAAAAATAGATTGAGAATAATGAATCCTTATATCTATGAAGATATAAACTGAAATCAAATATGTGTAAACCGATAAACAGAAATCATACCTTAAGGTCTGGTTAGACCTAATTTATCATAAGTACTGATCCTTTTGCAATCCTTATAAAACTGAATTAAAGGATTTTGAATCCATAAGTATTGATCCTTTTTCAATCGTTATAAAACTGATGCAAATAATTTATGATATTATCTGGGAATAAACCCAATAAACCAGGGACAAGCCCATATAATAAATTGGGGACAAGCCCGTGCAACTGGGGACAAGCCCGTGTAATCTGGGGACAAGCCCGTGAACTGGGGACAAGCCCAAAAACTGGGGACAAGCCCAAATACGGATGTTAACTGGGGACTCGCCCAAACCGGGATTTAGCCTAAATGTGAGATAACGTGAAAACATTATAAACCTTAGCTAACATGAAAATGTTAGAAACCTTTGTCTTGAGATAACGTGAAAACGTTATAAACCGGTGGTATGGTACGTCTACCATAAATCGTAGGATCCTCCATATAGCCGGAAGCAACGAAATTGTCAGCCACTAAGCGTGTACTGGTCCCACTGCCCCGGACTATACGTTGGATAGCGTGCGCTCCAGGCGAGAGTGTAGAAACTCTAATTTATAAGAAAGGTGAAAACCTTTAAACCTTGGAGGATATGACCATCGGGGGTCATATCTAATCGTGGGCTAGGCCAAGGAAAATAGCAATGTATCTTAAGCGTGAGGGAGAGGTGGCCAACCTCTTAGACATTGAACCTCTTATTGAAATCTGTATTGTTACTTAAAAACTTGGAAAAGATAAATGTTAAGAATACATTATCCTTAAATTAATAACAATAATATGAAATAAATAAGTGATCAGATAGATATTACCAATTTTAGGATCCTTGATCCTAGATGGATGCTTGATTTTTGAAGGATACTAGATCCTGACTAGAAAATATACTTCTTGAGATGGATAGCATTCAATGCTCTTGGTAACCTGTTGCCTTCCATGGTGAGCAAATGATATGCCCCCTTCCCTGCTTCCGACTCGATCAGATAAGGACCTTCCCACTTGGGTGCTAGTTTCCCATCTGCCGGATTGGTTGTGTTTTGGAAGACTTTCCTCAAGACTAGATCTCCTTATTGAAATCTTCTTATCCTTATATTTTTGTTGTATGTCCCAGCTACCCTTTGTTGATATGCTGCCATTCTGATCTTGGCTAGGTCTCTGAGTTCTTCAACGGTATCCAAGTCTTCAAGAAGGATTTCTTCATTGGCCTTTGGATCACAGATGCTTGTTCTGGCTGTAGGGACCACCATTTCTGTAGGAACTACTGCTTCTAATCCAAAAACCAATGAGAAGGGTGTCTGGCCTGTTGCATTCTTGGGTGTTGTCCTGTCAGTCCAAAGGACATAAGGTAGCTCTTCAGCCCACTTTCCTTTCTTGGATCCTAGCTTCTTCTTTAAGTTGTTGATGATAATCTTGTTGCTAGACTCCGCTTGAACATTAGCTTGAGGATGTACCGGTGTGGAAGTAATCATCTTGATGCCCCAACTGTCACAAAAGTTAGTGGTTCTTTTCCTGATAAACTGGGAACCATTGTCACAAATAATTTCTGAAGGGATACCAAATCTAGTTATAATATTTCTTTTAATAAAGGATATAACTTCCCATTCTCGGACTTGCACGAATGCTTCTGCTTCAATCCATTTAGAGAAGTAGTCTGTCATAGTAAGCATAAACACTTTTCCTCCTGGTGCCTTAGGTAGTTTACCCACAATATCCATGCCCCACTTCATGAAAGGCCATAATGAGGATATAGGATACATAGGTTCTGCTGGTTGGTGTAGGATTTTTTCATGCCTTTGACAAGCATCACATTTTTTTGAGTACTCCATGACATCTCTCTTCATTGTTGGCCAGAAGTATCCTATTCTTAGAATCCTAGAAAATAGAGCTCTACCTCCAGTGTGATTACCACAATCACCTTCGTGAAAATCTTTGAGCACCTCTTGAATTTCAGGATCCTCAATGCACCTCAAGTATGGACCTGCAAGAGATTTCCTATACAGCACATCATGTAATAAAATGTATTGTGATACCTTGAGTTTGAAAGACTTTGGATTCACTGTGGCTGGAATTTCTCCATCTTGAATGTATTTTTTGATTGGGAGGATCCAGGATCCTTGGTTGTTTGAGGATGATGGATCCCAAAGTACGATGTCAGTTGTTATCTCCCCAACTTCTTGTTCTCCTATTGCTGGTGAGAGAACATGAATGATTGGAATCTTCGTGTCTTCTGGAATTTTCAGAGATGAGGCTAAATTTTCCAAAGCATCTGCCCCGGCATTTTCTTACCTTGGTACCTGTATAATACTAAACAATTAGAAGGATTTTGCTAATTCTTTCACAACATCTAGATATTTGATTAGTTTTTCACCTTTAACAACATATGAGCCATTAAAGTGGTTAGCAATCAATAATGAATCTATATATACTTGAAGATACCTGATCCTCATGCACTTAGCTAATTGCAAACCTGCGATCAAAGCTTCATACTCTGCCTCGTTGTTCGTTGCTTGGAACTCACAGGCTATAGACTGGGATAATATGTCCCCCCTTGTGGTGATTTCAGTAGGATCCCTAATCCTGTTCCTCTTATGTTGGAAGCACCATCTGTGAAGAGTATCCAAGGATCCTTAGTCTCTTCTAGTTGTTGGACTTTTAGATCAGCTTCATTTTGCATGTCACTACTGAAATCAGCCAGAAAGTCCGCAAGCGCTTGTGATTTAATGGTTGTTCTAGGCTCACACTAAATATCATATGCACTCAGCTTCACAGCCCACTTGGCCATTCTACCTGACATTTATGGTTTTCTAAGCACATTCTTAACAGGATAGTTAGTTCTCAAAATAATAGTATGTGTTTCAAAATAGCGTCTCAACTTGGTTGAGGCCATAATCAAAGCAAGAATTAATTTTTCTAAATGAGAATACCTGGCTTCTGCATTTAAAAGATTTTTACTTACATAATAAACGGGATGTTGTTTACCTTCATGATCCTTTACAAGGACAACACTTACAACGTTTCCTGAGACAGCTAGGTACAGGTATAAGGATTTTCCATCCACAGGCTTCATTAGAGCTGGAGCTGAGGACAAGTAATCCTTCAATGCTGTAAGCGCAGCCTCATGCTTTTCCGTCCATTCAAACTTCTTATTCTTCCTAAGGATGTCATAAAAGTCCTTGCACTTCTTGGAGGATCTTGAGATGAACCTATTGAGAGCAGCTATTCTTCCCGTGAGCCTTTGGACATCCTTTGCATTTGTAGGAGATTTCAAATTGAGGATGGCTTCAATTTGCTCGGGGCTTGCTTCAATTCCTCTTTTAGTTACCATATATCCCAGAAACTTTCCAGCCTTAACACGAAAGTGGCATTTTGACGGATTCAATTTCATGTTATATTAGTCGAGGATATTGAATGCTTCCTCGAGGTCTCTAAGGTGATCCTCAGCTTTCTTTGATTTTACCACCATATCGTCTATGTATACTTCCATAGTCTTGCCCAACTGATCCTTGAACATCATGTTGACTAGTCTTTGGTATGTTGCCCCTGCATTTCTTAGTCCAAACGGCATAGCAGTATAGCAGTATATTCCGGTAGGAGTCATGAATGTTGTATCCTCTTGATCAGATGGGTCCATCTGAATTTGTTGGAATTCAGAGGAAACATCCATAAAGGTAAGCATTTCATGTCCTGCCGTTGCATCCACCATGGAATCTATATGTGGTAATGGGAAAGGATCCTTGGGGCATGCCTTGTTTAAATTAGTAAAATCGACACACACCCTCCACTTTCCATTCTTTTTAAAAACAACGACCACGTTAGCTAACAATCAAGGATACTTAACCTCTCTGATCATACCGGCCTTAAGAAGTTTTTCTACTTCTTCTTGTATGATCTTGTTCCTTTCAGGAGCGAATTTTCTTCGCTTCTGATGGACGGGTTTAACAAATAAATCAATGCCGAGTTTATGAGTGATTACCTCTTTTGAAATACCCGTCGTGTCAGAATGCTTGAAGGCAAAGGTATATCTTCTTCTCCCTAAGAAGGATATGAGATCCTCCTCGATCTTGCTAGGGATACTGGATCCTAGGAACACCTTTATCTCTGGATCCTCGGGGTCCAAAGATACTTCTTTAAGGTCTTTCTCCCGAGCTTCCAGCACGTCCCTAGGATGTTGCTGTAATTGCTATGCTGTAGTTTGCTTGGTCGTTGGCTTCATCGATGAAGAATAATAGTTCTTGGCCTCTGCCTGATCACCAACTATCTTCACAACCCCCCACGGAGTAGGTAATTTGATGCATTGGTGGTAAGTTGAGGCCACCGCCTTCATTCCATGCAGCCAGGGCCTGCCTAAAATAACATTGTAACAAGAAAGGTTATCAATAACAAAAATTTTTTGATATGAATTTAACCCTTCAATATAGATTGGGAGGTTGATGTCCCCCAATGTCTTCTTGGTTTCTACACTGAAACCGACTAGCACTGATGTTCTAGGAATGATCTCCGAATCCGGTGTATTCATCTTCTTGAGGACATCATGCTGGATCCTGCATACATAATGGTTAGAAATATGTATGCATACATAATGGTTAGAAATAAATAAAGTAATAATCAAACCATCGTGATGAGGATCCTAAATGTTTAGCTTGTCTTCCTCATCGAAGAAGATTCTTTTGTCTGTTGTCAAGGTGGTCGATACTATTGGTCGATCTCCGTTATCCATCTTGATTTCTTTGGCAAGTCTTTTTGCTGCAGAGAAAGAAGTTCCACATATGTCCGATCCTTCGGAGATGACATTGACCGTTTGCATATCCAGCTTATCCTAATGAGGATCCTGGATCCTTGAAATGAAAAAGATTCTCTGATCAGTCACTCGAGTAGTGGGGATGAGCGGTCTTCTTTCATTGTCCAACTTAAATTCTTCTGCAAGCTCTACTTTTGCAGGACAAGAGGTTCGAAACATGTCGTAATCTCTGACGACGAAGTTGATTACATGAGCATCTGGTGGTGGTGGCGTTGCTTTTTGTGGAAGGTCTTCAGGATCTTGGATCTTGGATTTTTCCTTCCCAGGAGTTCTTTAAAGTAACCCTTACTCAGGAGGTATCCAATTTCCCTCCTTAAGCCGATACCCTCGTCTGTCATGTGGCCAAAATCTTCATGGAAGGCGCACCACTTAGACTTGTCTTTGAAGCCGGTCGTCTTCTCATTCTTTCTGGGCCACCTTGCTTTTTCTCCCAGATCCTTCATGGCATAGATCAAGCCATGAGTGTCCACAGAGAAGCAATAGTCGGAGATGCAGGGATAGTCTTCATCGTCGTCTCCTTCTTCAACTACTCGTACGTTCTGATTGTTGAACTTGGTGTACGGCTTCGAATTGTTGTTCCTGTTCTAGGATCCTTTATTCTTTTCGGGAGTTTCTTGTTTCTTTTGTCCCCCAAGACGATCTTGGATCCTCTTGTCGTCTTCTAACCGTATAAATCTGAGAGCGCTGTTCCTTACTTCATCTAGGGACCTTGAAGGAGTCATCACAAGATCATCATAAAAGGGGGAGCCCCTCTGAAGTCCCATCTTGAAGGCTTCAACAGACGTAGCCATATCAAGATTATGGATTTCCAAGGCTTCCCTTCCAAACTTCGTGACATAATCCCTAAGGGATTCATCACTTGGTTGGATAACTCGGTATAAGTCACTGGTTAACTTTTCAAATTTCCTGCTACAGGAAAATTGGCTGTTGAACAAGTTAACTAAGTAAGAAAAAGAAGTAATTGAAAAGGGAGGATGACTTAGCAGCCATTTTAATGCTGATCCTGTCAGTGTGGATCCAAAGCCTTTGCATAGGCAAGCTTCTTTGAGTCTCTCCGGAATAGATCTCCATCCTTTCTCTATATCGTGCCACATGTTCTTCAGGATCAGTGGTCCCGTTGTAAGTCATCATACTCGGAGTCTGGAACCACTCCGGGATTTCAGCATCACAGATAGGTGGAGAAAATCTGGATAACTTGTGGCTCCCTTCTGGTATTTCAGGAATTGGACGGACCATTCCTGGCACGCTGGATATCTTATCCTTAAGCTTCTGAAGTTCCCTAGCCATAGCCTAATTGATACATGTATCCTGTATAGAGCCAAGGTTAGTATCTGAGGATATATGATTAAAGGCGTTACCTCTTGGTTGGTTGAACGTTGGCATCCCAGAAGTGTAGTTAAGATAAGAGGCATCTGCTACAGTAGCAGGTCCAACAGAGGCAATGGTCTGCATGGGGATGATGTCTCCTTCATGGACCTCAGAAGACCTTTGATGGTGAATTCCTGAGGATCCTTGATTCTGCCAGAAGGATCCTTGAGGTTGGGAGCTGAAGGATCCTTGAGGATACAACCCAAAGGATCCTGGTTGAAGGATGGATGATCCTTGTTGAAGGAACGAGCATCCTTGAGTTTGTTGACCCATGGACCCCTGTTGAAGGATAGATGATCCTGGCTGAAAGAACGAGGATCCTTGAATTTGTTGACCCACGGACCCTGGTTGAAGGATGGATGATCCTTGTTGAAGGAACGAGGATCCTTGAGTTTGCTGACCCATGGACCCCTGTTAAAGGATAGATGAACTTGGCTGAAGGATCGAGGATCCTTGAGTATGTTAAGCCACAGATCCTGGAGTAGTGAAATCCAACACCCTAGGTATTAAGGGAGTCTGATCCTCCGTTGGCCTATTTCTTTTCTTGAGATCTTCAATTTCATGTAGGATCATCTGGTTGGTTTTGTTCTGCTGCTCCATGTATGCCTTAACCTGTGAAAACATTGCAGAAACATCATTGTTAGATTTGACCACCGAAGTGGCAGCAGTGGTTTTTGAGCTCTGGAAGACTGGAATCTGTGTCTTTTTTCTAGCCGCGGTGGTCCTTGGTGCTCCCGTAATTGGAGGAGGCATCGTCAGAAAAGTTCTTGATGAGAGAGAAACTGAGGTTGGCATTGTTGATGAAGCAGAGATTGATTGAGAGGCCATTGATGGTGATATGGGTATGAAAAGTTGAAAATTGATAGGAAATAATCTGGATTATAGCACCAATTGCCCCATGGTGGGGCCAAATTGTTTTGGATAAAAATCTGCTAAGGATCCAGTATCCAAATTCGTAAATGTGAGGTATAGTGCTACTTCGATAATATTGGATGCTTAATCGTAATTTATGTGAACACAGTGATTTGATCACGAGGGAAAAAGCCCTTAACCAAGATAGTATTACTTCGGTCAAAACTTATCAAGGTAATCTCTGGTCGAAATTCCTCGGTCAAGGATTAACTAAGTAATCGTTGGTCGATTCTTTTCGGTCAAAGATCAACAAGGTAACCTTTGGTCGATGAGTATGTGATTATCGTGGTCTCCGGCACAAAAAACCCTCGGACGGTGAAAACTATCACCGTTAAGTATATTGATAATCAAAAGGTGGTTACAAGTGTGGAGATTATGATTAGTGGTACAATAATTCTAAGTGTGTGAGCTGTGATAGAGAGAATACTCAGGTGTGTGTGTATACAATGTGTCCTGTAACTGATCATAATCTCAGTTATATATAATAGATAATAACTCAATGGAGTTATTAATAATAAATGCTATTAACTAATTTTCCTAAAAATCCGCCTTTATCTTCAATGTAAGCGTAACAGCCACTTTGACCATGTGCTCCATCACTCAGGCTGCGAAATAGGGGGTAGACCAGGTCTTGGAGCCGTTACACTTGATAAATATCAGCCTTCATATAAGAAATAACCGTTAACAGCACCAAATACCGAGGATCCATAATCCTGACATAGCTCTGGAACTCTTCAGAAGGATTATTGATCCAGATATGTAAATATCTACTTGACTACAAGTTAGTAGATAGACTGAGTCTTCTAATCGTTATACCTGCTAAATATTAGATTACACATGAGAACAACCGTTAGTAAATAATAAGTACTGTGGATCCTTGATCCTGATGGGATCTGGAACACACGCTAATGATAACTGATCCAAAACATATGCCAGGATAACATATCCACGGTGTCAAATTTCTGTGCACTAACATGAAGCATTTATGAGTGTGACCCCAAAAAAAGTATTTGTAAAGTCATGATCATTGAGTTTATGCAAAATAATTAAAGTTGTATTTTGTTATTGAATAAATCTCGAATTCAACATTCAAAATGAAACCTCGTATTTATAAAGTTATTATGGGATTATCACCTTAGGTGATAATATTTATAATCTTGAAAACACGTATATAATTGTTTAATAATCTTTGAAAGCAAATCCTCATAATAAAATTTTGAGTGTGTATAGTTGTCATGACAATATTATATTCTACAAAGATGATTTATAAAATATGAGCGTAATACGTAAATCATTATTCTTGAAAGAGTTTATAATTCAAAAATGAATATTTAAGCACATGAGGTCGTTATAAATACACTAGTTGTGTGTGTGTGCGTGTATATATAATTTAAGAGAAAAATGAAGCTTGCGTGTGTATGGAGAGGTTTTAGGCTTCGAGTGGTGAATGGTTTGGAAATTGGTGAAGAGTGAATGTGTTTCAGGTGTCTTGTGTAGTTAGGTTTTCTTGAGTTGGATTGATGGGGTTTGTTGAGTTTAGGTCGTTTGAGTGGGTTAAGCTTAGATGACTTGTGTGAGTAGTGGTTGGGCTATTTGGATGAGGTTTGTTTATTTAAGTTCGGGTTAAGTTGATGGGTTGGATATGTCGCCCTTTACTAGTTTAGGTTGAGATTTGGTTTAAACATGTATTTTGCAAGTAGTGTTTGGGTTACTATTTTGATATCAAACTCTATGGTTGGATGGAAACGGTGTGGCGACATGGTTTGTGATTTGACATATCATGAGTTGAAGGGTTAAGTCATAGTTGGGTAAACTTTGGTTTGTATATGTTCAAGGCATTTGTGGATGTGTTTGTCGGTGTCTTCAGAGCATCAGGATAGTGAGTTTGATAGGTTTTCATGGCGTAAAAGTGTCGTTATTTAGGGCTTTTTGTTGGGTTGATTTTGTACATCTTGGATTTGCATGGGGCTCGAGTTGGTGAGGGCATAACTTTGTTATGTTAGGTTTCATTCATCTTGAGGAGAAATTTGATTGTGTGGGAAAACTTTTGAAGTGGAAGGATGGTTTGATTTAAGGTGGTAATTTGAAATGGAACACGGGAGTTTGGAAACTTGTGTTTCCGTTTAGAGAAATTTTGACTAATAATAAGTTTTAAATTGAAAATATCAAAATTTATAAATAATGTTGAAACATTCATGACACTTTTGATAATAAAATTACAAGTTAATATTTTTGCGAGGAAACGAAACTTTCGTAAAACACCATGAATTGTTAGCGTTTTGGCAAAATCATGTTCGCGGAAAGGTTGTTATAATAGTTTAAGAAAGTTATTTAGGAGGTTCCTACAAATGTTTGAAACGTAAAGTTTTTATATAAATATTGAGATTCAAGTTAGTGAATCACAACAGTTTCTTTGCTAAAAATTTTCCACTAAAACGAGAGTTGTTACGATACGTCGGGTCGGCTTAAGTTGTAATATAATATACGAGAAAATTTGAAATAAACTAACCCGCGTAATGTAAATCGTTCTTGAAATGCTTAAAATTAAGTAATGGAAAATATAATAGGAAATTAAGATAATAAGGTTTATATTTTGAAGTTTACTGTAAAGTAAAAACCATTTATCAAGAGGAAGCAAAATAATTTTTTATAAAGATCACAATAAAATTTTGCTTATGAGGAAATTAAAATAAGTGAATTGAATGTCGAAATTTGTTATGAGATATCAATTCGAATGATGAAAGTTATTTTGGGAATAAAAATTTGCATAATGAAAATTTTTATCATGTTCGTCATTTAATATCGTGTAATGAAAATATCATGGTAAGTTAAAAATGATCGGCATTGTGAATCGAGAAATCTAAATAAACGATTTTTGTCTTTAAAAATATAATTTCTATGAGATTTTGCATGAAGATTTCAAGACAATTACAAGCTACAAATTTGTGAATTTCTTGAAAAAAAATCAAGGCGAAAGCATCATAAGAAATTTAAAACGAGTTGAATCGTAAAATGCAAATTTTATATGTGAAAAGTTATAATGAACAAAAATTTCATAATGAAAGTTGATATGAGAATAAATTTGGGTAATGAAAATTCTACTGTGTGTATTATATAATATAATGTAATTAAAATATCGTGAGAAATTTAAATAATCAATATTGTGAAATGTTAGTTCAAAATAAACGAGATTGTTATAAAAAAATATATTTTCATGAAATTTGTATGAGGACTTTGAAGACAATTTAAAATTTATATAATGGGACTTTACTTAAAAAATAAATGTAAAATTTATCATAAAACTTTTAACACGATGAAATTCATATGATAAAAATTTTGTTTATAAAGAGCCTTAATGAACAAATGTGGAATATTGAAAGTCATTAGGAGTATTGAAAGTCATTCGAATTATATTAACTTAAATTGAAGAAAAAACACCATAGACGAAATCTTGTAATGAAAATAGTGGTGTGAAATCAAAATAAAAAAAATAACTTTACTATGTGAAATCAAAACATATGAGAATTAATCATAATGGAAAAATAAAATTGGATAAATGAGAATTTTGTGATTGAGGATTAATATGATTAAATAGAAGGAAAATTTATTTAAATCCTTAAAATTTTGTAAATAATGTCTTAAGATTTAAAGGCGGAAAAGTCGTGCATGAATCACCATGACTTGACGTCCCGGCGATAAATCTTAAATTAAAATAAAATAAAATGTGGAGTCGAACATATGCACGTATCACCGCATCTTTCATGTTTGCGACTCAAATCATGATAATAGCAACCAATAAAATTTGAGATACAACGAGGTGTTAAAAACACTAGTCCACATATCACCGTGGCTTTTATGTCTTAAAATCAAAATATAAGGAGGCAACCGGAACGCTTGCATTCGACAACTTAAAATGGTTGTCTCATATGAGACAAACTTTAAGGAGATTTGAAACAACGTGATCCATGCTAAGGTCGTGATACATAAAACACAATAAAAACTAATGTTTTTGCGGTAAGGTAAAGATACCTTAGATTATTATGTGAGTGTGTGTATTTGTATATATAAAATTAAATAAAAGAAAGGTAAGGATACCTTAGAATGTTTTGAATGTTTGTGTATATGTATATATGAGATTAAATAAAGTACACAAGTAGATAAGTAAATAAGAGCAATGAACAATCAAGTAGGGCAATCACATATAAGCAACACGTATAAGGACCCTAAAGCAAAAACTATACTAAGCTGTTACATCTAACCGCCTATCTTATAGTCATGTCTTTTATACCAATCTGTCACACCCCGACCAAAGGCAGCGGAGCATGCTGAGGTGCAACGGATTGATCAAGAACGCGATAACACTATTAAAGTAACAATATTTACTCAACTTGTTTATTTCATTCAATAATCACAAATACAACTTGTTCACAATAAAATACAAACAATTACGTCAACATAACATTCGTTAAAGTATCCTAAAGGTATGATCTAAGTGACGAGTCTTCAATCTTCTCAAGCAATCAAATAGTAAACCTGTAGCATACATAAAAATAGATTTGATCAACACGAATGTTGGTGAGCAATACCCTAGTTTTGACGTATGCATATAACGAGACAAAAATCACAATTCATATGTGTAAATAGAATAATGCAACAACCATTGTAAATGTAAAGCAAATATTTGTGGCTCCTTTCTATTTGGTAACAACCAAAATACTCGGAGAATGAGGATCCTTTCTAATCGGTAACAACCGACATACTCGGATAATGAGGCCCTATTCTACTAGCACAAGGCTAAGTAGTTAGGGGAGCGTATGATCACACTTATTGCGTTCCAACAACAACATAAAAATAAACACTCGTGCACATAATCAAATTGAGGCATAAACAAAGATCAAGCAAGTATTCGTACAAACACATAATGTTGAATTGTGGATTTGATAATGGGATCATAAAACAAGTAAGTTTGAATATGGTATGCATGTCACCCCCAAAAGTATAGATAGCGTAAAAAGAGGGAGTGTGATTAGTCACATGAAATAAATAACTTGAAGGGTTGTTTGTGATACACCAGGATAATAAGTTCAACGAGCGAGGTCTAGGTTAAAAATGTTTCGCTTTAGAAGATGGTTTTATAGACTTTAAAGTAAAATAAAATGACAAGTTAAATAATTAATCAAAGTTTGAGGTTTATAATGTAAACACTTGAGAAATTAAAGTAACGATTTTTGAAAAGTAAGTTTGCTCGAAATCGGGTCTCGGTATTCTATTTATTAGTTTTACTTAACCTATGTTAAGTAACTATGTGGGTATAAATGCGATAATGCAAGAACCTTTGTTAAATAGATACTAAAACGAGATTTCGATCGGTTTGGGTCTTGATAAATTGTCAAACCCAAACCCGACATTGCTAAAGTGATATATGTCATGAGATAACTCAATAAAATTTAAAAGAAACTTAACCAAGTGTGTAGTTCTATTAGGAAGAACCTCTACGTCCGTTAAGCGAGTGTTTGGCTTTGTCGGTCCAAACTTGTTATAAGATCAAGTTGGATCCGACATACCAAGTATTTGAGAAAAGAATTAAAATTAGTTTCATAATAGAGTTTTAAAGAAAAATCAGATTCGGTGACCCAAAACACACCTAGTGTGTCTTAAGCGGATGAACCCGGTTTAGTTCGGTCTTGGTTCGGTCCTTGACTCGGTATAAGACCGAGGATGGTTGCCACATACCCAAATACCATTGAACTATTTAAAATGATTTGGAAACTAAAATGGTTAGGAACTAAACAATAATAATAAGCTTAAACATAATTTAAAGTGTTAACAAAGACATAATAAAGTGTTTAAACAAGAGTTCGGCTTTGGTTCAGTCCTTGTCTCGAAATGAAACCGAGGATAGTTGCCACATACCCAATACCATAGAACTTATTAAATAAACTTAGAAATGATAATGTTCAAGCTTTGCAAACAATAAGTCAACAATAAAGCATTTAAATGAAAGTTCGGTTTTGGTTCGGTTATCAACTTGGGACGAAACCGAGGCTAGTCACCACATACCCAATACCATGAAACTTACAAAAATGAGTTTGCAAACTAAAATAAATAGAAACTAAACAATATTAGTAAGCTTAAACCAATTATATATAAACAAGGATTATAATAGTCCTCCATGTAGTCTTGTCTCCCATAGCAACCGACCAATGACAAGAAGAAGTGAAAACTAAAGGAAACAAGGGGTAAATATTATATATATGTTGTAATAACAATCTTTAATTATATGGTGTTAGTTAGAATCAAAGAATGGTTCTTGTTTGACTCTTAGAAGTTAAACAAGAAAGAATTTGAAGGTTGAAGCTTAGAACTTTGTTTGAGAGAGTTTGATGTGAAAGCGTAGGTTGGAATGAGTGGTGTGGCTTTGTTTTATGAAGGATAAGGTGTTAGGGTTATCCATAAGGTTTCTTTAGATATTTCCAAGCTTTTTCATTGGTTAACAAGGGTCAAACATGTGATAAATAACCACAAAAACGAACTAGTTGCTGCAGGTTTAGCTAGGCGCGGCGCGGCGCCCCCTAGGGGCGGGGTTGATCTCCAGCTTTGATTAATTGACGAATTGGGTCCCTGAAGTTCGGTTCGAGGTGTTTTGAGAATTGTAGAAACATTTTAAAGGCCGTAAAAGGTGTGATCGCGACCCAACAACCGTGAAATAATTATGACACATAAAATATATCATTTTAATAATATTGAAGGGTTCGGGATACGAATCGCGTCGGTTTACAATATGAAGGCAAAAACGAACCGAATCGGAAAATGACGAATGTCATACAAGGGATACTAAAAATACTAGTACTAAACTACCTATGGCATATAGCAATGAGAAAAAAACTATAATATTGATAGACAAATGTTAGACAAACAGAAAAGAAAGAAAGAATGTACCACAAACCACGCGAAAATGCCTATAGGCTCCCTAAAGAAGTCTACATATGAGGGAAAACAAAAACGCCGGAAACAAGATATGCAGGAAAACCTAAAGTCCTAAGAAAAGGCTATCACAATCTCTCTCTATATATTCCCTTAGAATTCCATGATCTTCACTTGACGTTTTCAAGAAATCATATACCCGGTTATGTTCTCAAAGAGGTGCAAACCTAGCAAATCCAGCCTAATTTGTTCATCACATGTCAGCTTAGGTTTGTTTGTACACATGCTTTAAGGTCGTGCCTGATAATTGTTAAAATTTTTTGGGCCGAATGCGAAATTTTTTTTGGGCCTTACGTAAAGGGTTTCTTGTTGGATTTAAACAATTAATTTTCTAAATGGACTTACTTGGTTAGTATTTGGGTTGTTCAATTTTTTTTTCTATATAAAAATAGGCTTAACTGAGTTGGAGTAATTGGATTTAAACATTCAAAATAGATAATTTTTTATTTAAAATATATAAAAAAAAGTTCTTAATTTTTTTCCAGCGTAGCATGGTGATCGGGCCGGTAGCCGTCGACCACCTTGTCCTCCTATCCAAGCCGGTCATGCATTCTTCCCTCGATTGTAAGGGTTTCCATGGTTCTTAAAGACAACATCATATGTTTGCTCTAAAAACCATCTAAATATCACGCTTTTTTGATATGAGATACATGTCATATTCAATTTTCTACCTTAGCTTTCTCATCCCTATTATCTTCAGCTTTCGCAACCCATTAATCCGTTTTAGATAAACACTTGATACGTAAAATGTGTTATTTAACTAGTTCTTGGGGATTTATGTTATAAGATAACCTCATGTTGGACATAATTCAACTAGAAAAACCCAACTTCATTAAGCCCAGTAACAAACTTTTATAAATAGATTATGTATCTATATTATTAGAAGAACATCCCCCTCCCCCCCACCCATAACACATATACATACATTATTTGTGATTCATGATCTGATATGTAACTGTAACCATGACTTGAGTGTTAGAGTACCCTCGGAACTACATATATCGAGTTACATAGTGACTTAAGAAGAAGTAAAGTGACATTACTTTGTTAGAGTACCCTCATATTATTCTTCCCTTCATAGAATGCTTAACAAGTTGCATTTTGTTTTCTTGCAAGAAGTTGAAAGGATATGACTCAAATGTGCATAGAGAACCAAGCAACTAAACAAAGGATACTAAAATACTAGTATTAAGCTACCTATGACATAAAACAGTTATTAAAAAACTATAATAGTGATAGACAAATGTTAGACATACAGAAAGAAGGAAGGTACCACAAACCCACGCAAAAGTGCCTATAGACTCCCTAAACAAGTCTATACTTTAAGGGAAAACAAAAACTCTGACAAGAAAAAATGTAGAAAAGGCTAAAGTCCCAAGAAAAGGCTAGGACAATCACTCTTTCTATACTCCCCTAGAAATACATAAACTTTCCTTAACGTTTTCAAGAAATCATATACTCGATTGTGTTCTCAAAGAGGTGCAAGCCTAACAAATCAAACCTAATTCCTTCATCACATGTCAGTTTGGGTTTGTTTCTATTGCTAAATTTTTATGAGCCGAAGGCAAAAAAAATTTGGTCCATAAATAAAAGGTTTTTTTTATTTAAACAATTAAAATTTTAAATTAGGTTACTTTTTATGATTTTGGTTGTGCAAAAAAAATTTGTTTATAAAAATCAGTTTAAATGAGTTTAGTAATTGAATTTACATATTAAAATAAATAATGTTTTCATAAATATATAATATAATTAAAAAAAATTAGGCCTAGCGGGCTGATCAGGTCGGTGGCCGTCGACCAACACTTGATTCGTAAACATTCCAAATAAATATTATCAAGTCTCATTTCTTGTGTTATTAATTTGTTCTTAGGGAGTTATGCTATAAGGTTACCTCGATTTGGGCATAATTCAACTAGACTAATCTAACTTCATTAAGCCTAATAAAAAACTTTAGTAAATAGATGATGTATCCACATTATTAGAAGAAACTGTAACATCCCAAAATTTCGAATAATAATAATATTGTATATTGACTCGTTATGACAGAAAAGTTTACTTGAGTTTATAAATAAATAGTAAAATGGTAAAAGGAAAAGATAAGTAGGCTAATTAAATGGAATTAATCATGGACTAAAAAAGAAAGATGGGCTTAGGTCCATGGGCTTAAGGGAGTATAAATACCCCCTTAAACCCCAATCCTTTCCATTTCCATCCATCTTATCCATCTTATTCTCTCTACACCTTCAAAACACACACACCTCTCTTACAACTTACGGCCACAAGAAGAGAAGGAAGATCCGAGACCCAAATCAAGCCTTTTGTTGATAGATATTAGATATCAAGCTAGATACACGATTCAAGTTCATAACCAAGCTAGCCGTGACCTAACAAACGTCTAAAGGTATGTTCTTTACGTTAAAGGTTGCGTTTTTATGAACGAAAAATCATGAAACTCAAACCTAGAGTAGATCGGGTCTAGATACATCATAAAAATGCAAGCTTGATTATTAAAATGGATGAAATGGACTCATGGGTATGAACGGTTCTTAAAGGAAACCCTAGATCTAGCCTAGAACGTTTTAAATCTATAAAGGTCTAAGCTTTATGCCTAAAACGGGTTAGATCTAGATGATGATATAGTGACGGGTGTAAAAACGGTTAGTATGAATAGAAAGGGGCGGTTAAAGTTCATGATATGAACCATAAAACAGTTACTGAGCTAGGTAAAAGTTATAAAAATAGAAAGGTGAGCTGAACACACCTAACCTGAGGGTTCTCGGCCAAGATTGAGGGTTCTCGGCCAACCCATGTTCTCGGTCGATTAGAGTTCTCGGTCAGACATGAGTTCTCGGTCAACCAAGGGTTCTCAATCAGCGAACTCGGTCAAATCTGGGATTTCGGTCAACAGGGGTTCTCGGCCACCCCATTATGTTGGGTTTTGGGCCTAAATCCAGTTGGGCCCAGATACCATAATGAACAGTTGGGCTAAGCCCATATCTAATATAAAGCAAACTGGCCTATTATCTTAGGCTTAGCAAATAAGCACAGTTAATGAAAATAAAATTTTTTTCAAGCTGACCTGGCAGCTTAACCCCATCCAGGGGCTCTTTCCCTTGGACCCCGCTAGGGCCTTCCGCCCCTAGAACCTCGCTGCCAGGGGCGCTGCCCCGAACCCCGTTCGTTGTGGGTTATATAAAGATAGAAATACTATATGAGTAGTAGTAGTTAATTGATACATGTAAATATTATACAGTTAGCTGTGCACAACTCAAGAAGGGAATAGCGATTAACGGAGAGCGTAACAGGATTCAGGTGAGTTTCTAGCCCCATTCCTTGTTATGTTTCCAAGGCTGTGTGCATACTCGATGTGATTAGTTAATACACTTACCTTAAGTGGTAAGTGTATGCCTATTATGCTATATTTGAAGGTTATGAATGAATGCCTGACGGTACATGAACGATCTTTGGATATTTCATGTATTGTTAGGGGATAGTTTAAAAGAGGTGACTGTTTATATATGTTGTATGTATGATGTATGTATGTTATAGATTAGCGAGTACATAAGAAAGTATATAAAATCTATGAAAAGAAAGGAAAGTATGATATGAAGGAATTGACGGTAAAGGGTTGTAGACCCTAATAATATCTGTGAAGGAGGGTGGCAGACCCTAATAATATCTGTGAAGGAGGGTGGCAGACCCTAATAATATCTGTGAAGGAGGGTAGCAGACCCTAATAATATATGTGAGGTTATAGGGCGAGAGGCTCTTTAAAGGTGGCAGACCCTAATAATATCTGTGAGGTTATAGGGCGAAAGGCTCTTTAAAATGTATGATTATGTTTGTAAAGAAATATAAAGTATGAAGTATGAAAGAAAGAAAGTATGAAAGTAAGAATGAAAGTATATGTACGTAAGAAGGTATTGTATGTTATGTGATTAACTAGAACTCACTCAGCGTAGCTGACTTTTAGTATGCACGCAGGTGAATATATTGAGACAGTTAGCTTGAGGAGGACACATGGCAGGATTGGACGAGGCTGGCATCGGAAGATTTGTCATGATATCTATTACTATATTTTATGTTATGTTTTTAAAAGACAAGATTCTGGATGATTGTAACGAATGTTTTAAGTTTTATTACTTCCGCGAAATGTTTTAATTATCTCTGACATAATGAACTGCGTTTATGAGTAAATCCAACATCCAAATGTGAGGCACCGGTAACGGGGCCTTACATAAACCCCCTCTTTTAACCACACACAAACATGATTTCTGATTCCTGATCTGATATATAACTCTTACTTGAATGTTAGAGTACCCTTGGAGCTACGAATCTCGGGCTACATAATGACTTAAGAAGAAGTAAACGGGCATCACTTTGTCTTTTAAGATCACATTATATCTGTTAATCATGTCTTGATTTTATTTAACAATAGGATATTATTCTTCATTTCTTCCCTTCATAGAATTGCTCAAGAAGTTGAATTTTATTTTTTGCAAGAAGTTAAAAGGACATTACTCAAATTCGCATAGATAACCAAACAACAAAACAAGCAATACTAAAAACATTGGTAGTAAACTACCTATGAGATATGGAAGTGATAAAAAGACTACAATAGTAATGTTAGACATATAGAAGGAAAGAAGGTACCACAAACCCACATGAAATTGTCTATAGGCTTCCTAAAAGAGACCACACTGTAAGTCCCCCCGGGGCGTCGCTGATCGATACGAGATCCGCACGAGGTCTAGGAGTGCGGAATCCTCCTAGACTCGTTTAATAGTGTAGAAGACGAAGAACACGATTACACATAAGCAAACACACGAACAAACACACGAATGGGATAAACGAATCTGCAGATCCTTTATATAAAACCAAACCACGTTACAAACCGAACACAAACAAAGACACGACCGACCCGAGGCGAGCTCTACCTCGGGCCGTCCCACACGACTCTCCCTCTCTGTTTCTCTCTAGATAATTTAACTGATCACAAAACACTCTGACTTTCTGGATACTAAACCCTAAACAAGACACACATATATATATAAAACCAACTTCGCGGGCTTGGGCTTGGGCTAGTAGGCGAAGTTATGGCGAAGTTTTTCTAACTTCGCCACTTGGTGAAGTTGTTCTAACTTCGCCTATGGCGAAGTTGTTCTAACTTCGCCTACGGCGAAGTTGTTCTAATTTCGCCTATGGCGTCTCCGCTGGTCAGGACTGCATAGCGACGGTCACAAAATGCACCAACAGACTCCCCTTTGACCGTTGCTCTCAATTCTAAAAAACACAAAAGATCATCTGTTACAAAACATGCACCAACAGACTCCCTCTTAACTGATGATCTTATGTTTGCTCCTTCTTGTAGGACTCGATTGCACTGTGATCTTCAAACTTGAACTTCACATATACATGCTACATCCATCCTGTCTTCAACCAGCCGTGTCTGAAACTGTCTTGTAACTCCACAAATATACTAATCACCCGGCGTCTTTCATATCAGATCTCCCCTTCAGTGTAAGCTTCTCCGACTATATCGATTGAGGTCTTTGACATACATGCATCCCCGTGCCTAATTGATCTTCTCAACCAATCACGTGAAGTTCTTCTAACTTCACCAACACGTGAAGTTGGGCTCCCTCCACAACTTCTCCAACACGTCGGAATTGTATAGTAAGATAAGGTTCAATCTTCAACAACTCAACATCAAGTGATCAATCACAAAACCACCTTGACAGAATCTAACACACATGACCATTAATTAATCCGAAGCATCTTCAATCACCATGGATAACGATCAAGAACATAAACAAATTAATTCCCGATTAAATCCAACTTGTTCCAAAATCGTAACAGGGTCCAATTCTCGAACGCCTTGAAAATAACATAAATAATATGCTCTGACCGCAATCCAGTAATGACGAAAACCTTCAGTTCGATTTTACTTTCTTCAGTTGGTCAACCTCGAACAACAACAATTTCTTTGCCCACAAACACCCAAATATGTGTCAATATCCAGTTTCAATCAACATCCCATTCACAACTTCAACTTCATATCCAGAGTTGACCCGTATTTGTTCTCACGTAAGACCAAGAGATACCAAGTTTCACTCGTTGTCGGAACAACACTTTCGGTCTCACAATAATCGTGTACACCTAGCCATACAGACGAAAACTCCAAACAATTTTTTTTTTATTTTAGTTTTTTTTTAATTTTTTTTTTAACTTCGCCAAAAGTCAACTTCGCCCAAAAGTCAACTTCGCCTAAAAGTCAACTTCGCCCCTCATTAACTTCGCCTGGCCATAACTTCGCCTGGCTATAACTTCGCCTGGCTGCTAACTTCGCCAAAACCCTAAATTTTAGCGACAACTTCGCCTGAACCCAATAACTTCGCCTACTGCGGCTGTTCGGCCAAAAACACATCAGAAACAAGCCAAAAACACCAAAAAGCAGATCTCGAACCATAGCATAAGAGCCTAAGGCTCTGATACCACTTGTAAGTCCCCCCGGGGCGTCGCTGATCGATACGAGATCCGCACGAGGTCTAGAAGTGCGGAATCCTCCTAGACTCGTTTAATGGTGTAGAAGACGAAGAACACGATTACACATAAGCAAACACACGAACAAACACACGAATGGGATAAACGAATCTGCAGATCCTTTATATAAAACCAAACCACGTTACAAACCGAACACAAACAAAGACACGACCGACCCGAGGCGAGCTCTACCTCGGGCCGTCCCACACGACTCTCCCTCTCTGTTTCTCTCTAGATAATTTAACTGATCACAAAACACTCTGACTTTCTGGATACTAAACACTAAACAAGACACACATATATATAGAAAACCAACTTCGCGGGCTTGGGCTTGGGCCAGTAGGCGAAGTTGTTCTAACTTCGCCACTTGGCGAAGTTGTTCTAACTTCGCCTACGGCGTCTCCGCTGGTCAGGATTGCATAGCGACGGTCACAAAATGCACCAACACACACGTTAAGGGAAAACAAAAGCGTTGGCAACAAAAAAAATGTAGGAAACGCTAAAGTCTCAATAAAAGGCTAGGACAATCTCTCTCTATATATTCCACTAGAAGTCAATAACGTTAACTTGATGTTTTTAAGAAATCATATAACTTGTTGTGTTCTCAAAGAGGTGCACGCCTAGAAAATCCAAACATGTCAGTTTGAGTTTGTTTCTACTCAAGCTTTAAGGACCGTCTACGAGAATTCTTAAATTCTTTGGGTTGAAGTTGAAAATTTTTTTTGGCCGTAGGTAAAAGGTTTTTTTGTTGGGTTTATACAATTACATTTTTAAAAGGGCTTGCTTGGTTAAAATTTGGGTTGTTCAAAAAAAAATTGTTTATAAAATCAAATATTTTTATATACATTAAAATCAAATTTTTTTTTTGAAAAATATATAATAAAGTTTAAAAAAACTTTTTACGAGTGTAGCAGTGTGATCGGGCCAATAGCCGTCAACCACCCTGTCCTCTACCTAAGCTGGCCATACGTTCTTCCTCGATTGTGAGGGTTTCCCCAGTTCTTACAGACACCGTTCTAAAAACCATCTCAATCTCGTCAGTCGTCACTCTTATTTCAGTTATTTTATATGAGATACTTGTCACCTCCAGTTTTTCCACCTTAGCTTTCTCATCAATGCTATATCCAGCTTTTGTGTTTATGTCTTCATGATAGTCATCAATTCGTTTTAGATAAATACTTGATTCATAAACATTGCAAATAATTATTATCAATTCTCGTTTCTTGTGTTATTAACCAGTTCTTAGGGATTTATGTTATAAGGTAAACTCATTTTAGGTATACCCAACTTCATTAAGCCTAATAACAAACATTTATTAATAGATGATATACCCACGCACACACGTGCACACACATGATTTGTGATTCATGAGCTGATATGTTACTCTGACTTGGGTGATAGAGTACCTCGAAGCTACGAATCTCGGTTTACTCGGGTTACGGGTGATAGAGTACCCTCGAAGCTACGAATCTCGGGTTACATAACGACCTAAGAAGTAAATCGACATCAATTTATCTTTTAAGATCGCATTATATCTTTTAATCACATCATGCTTTTATTTAACAGTGAGATATTATTCTTCTCTTCATAGAATTGCTCAAGAAGTTGCATGTTGTTTTTCCGCAAGAAGTTAAATGGACTGGACTCAAATGTGCATATAGAACCAAACAACAAAACAAAGGATACTAAAAATACTAGTAAACTACCTATGACATATAGCGGTGAGAAAAAAACTATAATAGTTATAGACAAATGTTAGACATAAGAAAGAAAGAAGGCACCGCAAACCCACGCGAAACTGTCTATAGGCTCCCTCTTAAAAGAGTCTACACGTTAAGGGAAATCAAAAGCATTGGCAACAAAAAATGTAGGAAAACCTAAAGTCCCAAGAAAAATCTAGGACAATCTCTCTCTATATACTCCCTTAGAAGTTCATAACCTTTACTTGATGTTTTCAAGAAATCATATACCCTATTTTTTTCTCAAAGGGGTGCAACCTTAGCAAATCCAGCCTAATTCGTTCATTACATGCCAGCTTGGGTTTGTTTTACATCTTCTCCATGAAAATTACAGACTGGTCGCTTAAAACTTTTATTTTTTTCTTTATAACCTACAAAATATCGGGGAAAAAAGAAAAGAAATCTATTTTTTTAACTCTTTTATCTTCCACATTACAAGATTGGAAGCTCACAGAATAATACATGTGTTTTCACATCATAGAATCACGCAAGGTTTGTGAATCAAGTACCAAAAAAACATACACGATTAAGATTTGTTTTTTTAATCCTTAAGTCGCCGAAGGCTTCACTATGTCTCATCAACCAAAACCTCTCAATTTCTTCAGGTTTTCGGCCAGGAATTCTGCCTGCGATCAAATCCCCCCTGAAGCGTGGCATCGGTTATCAAATATTTTTATAGCAAATAATATAACAACTACCAAGCAAAGTTCATTTAAATATTGGCTTTCGTTCAATAAAAATGTCTGCGACTTGAATTCAACTAAATAACTTTTTAATTTAATCTTTAAATTCATACATATATATATTTTTGTGTTTCAGGGTACTTTATATTTACGTACAGTAGCGGGCCCAAAAATTATTTCACGGTATTATTATATTTCGGTATTTGCATTTTGCATGCCAGAGGAGTTTTACCTGCCCGTTGGTCATGAATTTTTTTTTCACGGTATCATTATTGTTATAGCAAATAATATATCAATAACCAAGCAAAGTTCATTTAAATATTGTACACTCTAAGATCAAGATATATACCAAATTGTAATAAAACATAAATAAATAAATAAAATCTCAGTTTAGTTTTAAATATTGTTAAAAGGTTAAACAACAAAATCCTCTCATTTCTTTTTTTTTAAGCTTACAATATCATCGTCGTCAAAAGATATATTGTGTTATCATTTGAAAATATATAACGTTACGCGAATATAACATACATGATACATTCATACATACACTTGTTTTTGTTTACCGCACATGTCTAAGGTTTGCCTTCTATGTCGATTTGAAAAAGAAGACTAACTTAAATTCAAATTAAGATAAAAAAATATTATTTCATGATTTATAAAACTCAAATGATATTAATATGATTAGGCTTTAAGGTGAACTTGGTGATATACTGATATCATACATTGGGGAGTCGCAAGCCATATGCGGGTCAAATGTTTTACATGCCTGTGTCCGATACACAGTCAAAAGAAAATAGGAAAAAAACTTGAAAATATATAATTCAATTGTATTGTATATATTATTTAAGCGATTACCTAACCGTACTCTATATATGCAGGTAAAATTTATAAGTATTTATTTTGTTTTCGTCTCCTTAAAACTGTTATGTTAATGTGCCCCCAACAAAAACATTTTTACATGCTTTGGGGCTTTTTTTATGTGGAAGTTTACACTATTATAGAACACGTATTAATCGGGTAAAGTTAAAATACAAAGAAGAGAAAAATGAGAATTGTGAGAAGGATTTGTGACCACACAAAAACCCCTTAAAAATAAATTTAAAAAAAAATAATAAAAAAATCATAACTTAAAATATAAATAAAAAACGAAAAAAATTTTAAAACTAAAATGTTTCCGTCATCATTTCCTTTCTATTTTAAAAAAATACAAAAAAGTTGACGAAAAGACACAATAACGAGATCAAAGACACAATAACGAAAATGAACAAAATACAGAATTAGAATTAAAAAAAAGACAAAATAAATCGCAAAATATAACACAATACCGAACAAAATATAACAAACACAATATAAAGAAAAAAGACACAATATCAAAGAAAAAAGACACAATCAATTAGAAAAATAAACAAAAAATATAATAATAAACAAAAAGGCACGACGACTTTTTCACTTACCATTGTGTTTTTTTTAACGAGAACGAGAAAGACAGTGGAAACATTTTTGTGTTTTACTTTTTTCGTTTTTCTATTAGATTTTGAGTTATAATTTTTTTGTTTATTTATTTTAAATTTTTCAAAAGTTTTTTTGTGTGACTAAAAATCTTTTTTTATCATTATTATTTTTATTCTCATTTATAAAATAACTTCACCCTTATATTAAAGGAGTCAGTGTCTTTATATAAGATGTGATTTTGTAAACAAATATTTCATAAAATATGTACAAGAAATAATCACGATTTAAATTAGAATGGCATCATTGGAGAAACAGCAAGGAGTTAGGCGTATATGTGGACAAAAAGTATATGCCAATAACCATTACTAAAATCACTATCATAGTACAAATAACTGTTTTGAGTAATAGAACGCGACAAACATTTGTGAAAGAACACGACGAACATTCGTTGTACCAGAAATCAGACCCGCAATTAACTCGATTTTCTTAAACTGTTGTTAAATTAGCAAAACACCATTATTTTCCCTTGGTACAACTTCAATTGACTTGTTTTTCTTAAACTGTTGCTTTGAAATTAACAAAAAAAAAACATTCCCCCCCCCCCCTGCTATAGTTTTTTCTAATTTCGAATGAGTTAAATTATTACCATTAGAAATATATTCACTTACTCGCTTATTTTCTTTGTTTGGTCAAGTTATTCTACAAATGAGAACAAAAATGAGAAAGATGAGAAGAATTTGTAACCATATAAAAATACCCCAAAAAAATTAAAAATAAATAAATAAAAAAACAAAAAAAAGTAAAAACACAAAAATGTTTCAATTGTTTTTCTCGTAAAAAAACAATGGTAATTGAAAAAGTCGTATATTTTTGTTTATTATTGTGTTTTTGTGTTTATTTTCGTTGTATCTCTCGATTGATAATTCGCTAATTATAAAATGATCCATTTTTATAAATGAAGTTAAAAAAAATCATGTTTATTAAAAAGGACACAAATATAAAAGAAACAAATAATGTTTTAAAAATATAGAACGTTTTAATTAAAGAAAAAGTGTAAAATACATTAGGCATAAAATATGCAAGGCAAGTGGTTGCTTACTTTTTGTAATAAAACTATAACCTATGAAATACCATGTTATACAACATATTATGAAGCTTTTGTAATAAAACAAAATAAAACATAAGGTTAAAACGTTAAATCAATAGTAGTCATATTAATAGAAATAAATAAATATAGAAACAAAATATATAAAATGTTAAATCAATATAGTCATAATAATAAGGCAAGATAAAATAGAAACAAAATAAAATAAAAAGGTTGAATCAATAGTCATATTAATGACTAGATATCCTTTCTTTTTTCACAAGAGGACCTCATCCACTAAATATTCATCAACTTTTCCCACATTTCATTCTCCTCCTTCCCACCACAACCTTCTCCGCCGTCCTCCACACCACTCCGACCACCACCACCACTACTACCATCATCAAATTCTTTTATTAATTGTGACTTGAACCCATGGCATTTAGGTGTGATTAAGACGAACGCTATGCCACTTTGCTTTTGCTTATAAGATGATTTTAACTTTTAAGTCAATTCAAGAGTATAAATAAGTTTACTTGGTTTGCAATGAATAAAAAAATAATAATTCTGGTAATTGGTTTACTTTACGGGTTAGGGTATATTCTCAAGTGCAAATTAGAAATTATAGTTTTTCACTCCTAGAAAAAGGATTTTTATAACGTTACTTTACATATATCAATAATAATAATTGTAATAATTTTAAGAAACTGAAAAGTATAATACTAATGACTAAAATACAGTTATATATATATATATATATATATCAATTGGCTGTTTGATCATTTTTGGAAACTAATAAAGTTCATGATCGGCCAGTTATCTTGAAAAACATCATTCCCACTTTGATGGGATGATAGCGTGATTACGGTATAGAATAGAAGGTCACAGGTTCAATTTGAGTGTAATATTTAGCCTGTAAAGAAAATGTTTTCTTGAAAAACTTAAAATTAGAAAACAAAAAAAATTTGGTCAAGAACTAATAAACATCACATAATTATTTTCATATTCTGGTTGAACTACTATACATACAAGTTGGTTATACAGTTGACGAGCTTGTGCATCCTGTAAACCAGATCTTCTTCTTGTTCGCTCAAGTTAATGAACTCCCATTTCCTACTGCTCCCCTCTGCCAAATTCCAACATTTTCATTAATTTTTTTTGGGTTTTAAAGCCGATGAATATTTAATATATATATAAAATAATAATAATAAAATCACTGCAGCTTCGTGATATGTGGAGGAACAAAGACACAGCGTTTTGACACCAAATCCGTCATTAATAATAATTAAGTTGTTGAAATATATGTTAATTGGTAAACTTTGAAAAAACATGTAGGGTAAATTATACTGTAATATATAGTGAGTTAAAGTACTGACCTTCAAACTCATTACTGTGGTTTGAGGAGGATCGATTCTTCTTCCTCCAACGTTTATCCATTAAAGGAGGAGAGGAAGAGTAGACTAAAAATTTATTTGGTGTGGACTTTTTCGCCTTTACAAATTGCAATTAATGTACGTTATATAACCAAAAAAAAAAGAAAACACACACACAATTAATGTAGGGGTATGGTACTAAACCTGGTTTTACGATCCTAAATTTATTATGTTTGGCTTATTTTATTATATGGATTAATACAATGTTATTGGGCTGAGGGGGTTTTGTGGAGGTAACCCTAATTGGGCTAGGCCCATTAGGGTACCATGATGGTGGCCATGAGACCCTCTATATAAGGAGGTCTCCACCTCCTTATTGAGGGGTCATGCTCAGTAAGAGCCACCACCACTTTTTTGTGTCTGTAAACAAGAAATCCTCAGGATATCTTAGCAGTCACATCCACACCCCCAAAAACCATTGCAGGTCTCAGGCGCAGCTGGAGAAGAAGATCAAGACGTGGTTCGTTCATCTCGAAAATCCGTGGAAACATCGTCATGGATCAGGTCAGATTCATTTCGTGCTTCGACAGTTATGAACCAGTGAATCAAGGCTTCAGTTAAAATGTATTGTGGTTTATCGTGTTATGAGCATATTTCATTATTCGTCCTCTTTATATGAGGAGATTGTTGTGCTGAAGTAAGCAATGTTACACTAAATATCAAATCATATATATTTTGAAAGTGCTTAGAAAACCAAGCATGAAAAATGGTTTAAAGGACCACCGGAGACCTGTAGCCGGGGCACCGAATGGCTAAGGAAAATGGCTTAAAGAGCCATCATAGACCTTGATTTTAAGGGTTTCGATTTTGGAATGATGAACCACAATTGCAAACTGAATGTCCATCGTTGATAAGATGAACCGTATTACAAATATCAGATATTAGAATGATGGAATGTTAAGGTATTGAAATCTCAATAGTCGCTAATATAAAATCACCTGAAAAAAACTAACTCAATATATATTATTCGGGTAAATTCAATTTCTACAATCCATATATGTAATATGAACCGAACTAATAAAATTAAACCAAAATCCAATTATCTCTAATATTCAAGTTTCAAACTAACCAAAACAACTACCCGATAATGATCCAGGTCAATCATATTATTTGGTTTTCAATTAACTTCGACACCCATACAATCTACGCACATATATAAAACTCCAATTTTGTTCCACAATTACCAGTTTTCATAAAGAAAGTTTACACACGTATGTGTGTGAAGGTAAGAACTCGGGTAAAAAAGACTTCAATTTCTATAAAGAATAGAAAAGTATATCAAAATGATAAGTGACATTCATAATAATAGACCCGAAATATATTAATGCTTTTTTTAATTAGGTTTGTTTATTTATGATTGATTATGTTGTTATGACCATGTTACTTTTAAGGAAACTATATATAATACTTATTTCATTTTTAACTACAGTCACTTGAACTCATAGTAGATTTTAACTTCAAATTGGATATAATACAATTTCTAACTCATAGTAGATTTGAACTCATATAATACAATTTCTAAACGAGTTCTAAAACCTCCATCTTTCATTGATAATTGGTTACCGAATTTGAAGAACATCGAGAACGCGCTTACTGTTTGTTATCTGTTTCAGTTTGATCTCAATTACGGCGGTAAACAAAGCACTTCCTAGTCTTGTTAATTTGTTAGATATACATTGTAACTAAAACCCACTTCCCAGTTATATTTGTTACATAACTAACAACTAAAACCCACTTTCCGATCCGCAATTAAATATATGTTTCTTCGACAATCAAGTGACCTCAAAATCAACCAATCTCCTCCATATATGCATTTAATCCTCGATTTTGGGTCTACTCTCCAGGTGTTTGATAAAATGTCTCAATGAGTTAATTGATTTTTTTGGGTTTACAGAGGGGAGAGCAATTGGCGGTTGCTCTCCTCTTTCTTCTTAGTTCGGGTTTTTACTCCCAAAAGTCAGCTCGAGTTTGTTTATTGGCCCTTTTGTCGTGTGGGGTTATGACTAGGGCTCGGATTGTCATCGAAGCCCCATCGGGGGAGGTGGGCATGGGTTATTTAGAAGGTTTTTGGATATACCGTTTAGAGGATTTTATTGCTGCCCCGATGGATTGGTTGGGTTCAAGGGGATCCAAAGGTTGGTGGCACATATAAAGCGGTTACACCTATGTTCGGATGAAAAAAATGCACTATGCGGGATGCGGTATCCGGGGATTGTGATACTTTTGTTGCGTTGGCAGATGCTCTAAAGGTTGCCAAACAATGGTTGTGCGGTGAGTGCATGTCTTTGCAGGCCTTCAATCGAAACTGTCACCATGTAGACAAGGTTATCAAGTTCAAGGTTGATAGGGGTGGAAGACTTCCTTGTGGGGATCCCTAAGCCACAACTTTCAATAGATGTAGTTGCTTTAGGCAGGATGGTTTTGGACGCGGCCCTCCTTGACCGTATTTTTGCACTTTCGTTAAAGACAGTAAAAAAGCATCCGTCCTAGCCGTCGTATGGCTTTTGCCCAGGCCTTATCTGTTCATTATGCAAGGTGGTGTCTAGGTCAGAGTCCATTGAAGCCTGGGTTACATGAGTGTAGGCCGGGGATAGGAAATCCTTACAATGCCATTCTATTCGGCTGGCCCTAGCAACTTGGGATGATGGAAGCAGATTTGTTGACCTTATCCAATCGCTCTTTAACCAACCGATGAATATGGGCTCAAGAGACGATGAGGCCTCCTTCGGGGGTGATCATTCGAGGGAGGGCCTCAATGCTAAGCAGTGTATTCAAAAGGTTGCTCCTCTTGGTGACGCTACTATGAGGCTGTGTTCCAGAGTTAGATTAAAAGAAGGAAAAGAAAGGGTATGGATAGAATTTAGAAAATTTGGTGTTCTAGAGATTGTTTTATGAAGAGAAAGGATGAGAAAAGAAAGGAAAGTGATAAGAGTTTTAGTGGCGATATCTTTCTTTCCAAATCGGAAAGATTTGGAGAGAAATAAAGATAAAAATCATGTTCGTATTTTCATTCCAATTTTACCCTCACCAGACAAGATTATCTCTCAGACTCCCACAACCGACGTCTTCAACAAATCAACCCACCTTCCATTGTTGAACCTGCAATTCCATTGTAGAACCAGCAATTCCATCGCTCGCTTCCACTATTTAACAACTTTTATATAAAAAAAAACTCATCTCAATTGCTTTGTCTATGGCCCGTTTTGTGCTTGTTTAACAACGGTAAGCTAACCTAGATCAAAACCATACCAACATCTATGGTGTATTAGTTTCCAATTTCAATTTCAGTTCAAGTTTAATTTCAGTTCAATTTAAAATGTTTGAAGCGATGCATAACCTTAATTTCAAAAGCAACGTTTTTCTGGGAAATGCTTAATTTGGGGGCAGTCATAACTAAGTATGATTACAAGTGCAATTTTCTGGAAAATTATTGAACCAGTTCCAGTTTTCAATTTGCTAAAGGAAATACATTATTGAATTAATAGTATATTTATTTTGTTGCTTATTGTGGCAGGCAAGGATAAGTCAATATTGTTATGGAGTATCATGCTCATACAGTTTATCGGTGATCAAAGCCCAAAGGTTTGAATGACACATTTGACAATTACGTTGTATACTTTTGCATCGGATTATTCTCTTTGGATTTATTGTGGCAGGCAAGGATTAAGTGTTTCGTTAAATTAAAAATTGTTTTTAACTTAAAACAAGCATGCTGGTTATATCAATTAATGTGTGTATCATTTCAAAGAAACTACTTATGGGTATCAATATGCAGCAACTTGATTTGAAATTCTTCTTCCTGCTTGTTTATTGATGCACATAATATTATATGGTTCAAATCTCCACATTGTTCTTCTGTATTCTGCCATATTACACTCTGGTATTGGATTATTGTCATGCTCATTTACCATTGTGGTCTTGTTTCTGTTAGTGCATTAGGTTCTTATCTGCTCCATTAATTGACTGCTTGGCTGTAAAAACATAGACTATGCTAAAGATAAATATCAAGTTGGTTTAGATTAATTTGTAAGATGTTTTTTTAATTAGTTAATTGGCTATACAATTTTTTTTATTAAGCTTTGTAGGTAAGATCATATCAAAATTTTAGAAGAAATAAAGTAACACTAGGCTCGCGGACGGCAACGCGCGAATAAGAACCTAGTTAAAGTTAATTGTTGAAGGAAGGAAGAATAGGTTTTAGCATGTTAAAATACGAAGACTCGTTTGAGACCACAAAAGTAGAGATGTTTTATAGAAACGAGTAATGGACACGTGGAAAGGGTATAATGGTAAAATTGCAACTTCTCTTTCCTTTCCTCCCAACTAAGGAACACATAAAATGTAAACTTTCCTTTCCATTCATTAAACTATGAAACACTAGATAAAATTATATATTTTTTTCCTTTCCTTTCTCTCATACTTTCCTTTCTTTTCTTTTCTCTATAAATGTAACTCTGGAACTGAGTGTGAAAGCATTGCTTGATAATCATCCATCTTGCCCCCGCCCGCCTTGCGTGGGGCCTTACTCTCGGAGGCCCCTTTGGTTGTGGATGTTGAAAGTGTTCTAAGGTGTATTAAATCTTTTTCTAAAGGGATTTCTTGGGGGAGAGATGAGCTTAGGGCCTAACATATTTTGGATGCCCCATGTGGGGAAGGATCCGCGATTGTCGTGGGGTTGCTTAAAGTTATCACTGAGGTGGTTAACTTGTGGTTAGGGGGAGATACCATGTTGCTTTGGCGGAGTTTGTGGCTTTTGCCACCTAACGCCACTGCTTAAGCCAGACAATGGGGCTAGGCCTATTGTCGTTGGAGCAATTTGGAGAAGGCTTGTATCCAAAGTGGCTATGAGGAGTGTTGGGAAAGAGATGGAAAAATACCTTGGTGTAGGTCCCATGTAACATTTCGGGTTTTTGTAACCGTTACCGACCTGTTTCGTATTCGGTTAAAAATTATCAATAAAATCTTGCATTCGTTTAAAAATAATTTTTTTTCTTTTATCTATTTATTTATTGTTAAAAACTATGAATATTATGCAAAATCAACCCTAAATTAACATTTTAACCACTTTTAAACCCACAACCAAAAACAAAGGACCAAATTACAATTTATCAAAACATATTTTTCCCTCCTTCCTTCTCCATCACCACTGACGGCCTAAATACCCCCCCTTCTTTTCTTGTTCATTAATTCACGTCTTAATCATGGAATTACATCTTACCAAATCAATTATTAACAAAATTGCATCCCACCGACACCTTAATCTTGGGAAATCGTATCAAATGACAACTAATTGATTCGTTTTAAAAACCTTAATGAACGACGACCTAATAGTTCCTAAATAACTATAAATACACCATCAAAACGCAATTAACTGAACACACACACTCTCCACACAATTCCGAACCTTAACCCTCGTTCAATTGTGTTGTTAACGTCATTAAAAGTAAATCTAGACCCATGTTCAAGCCGTAAACTTTAACCCTTGATTTCACACTTGATTAACAACCAATTATAGTAATTCTTTTAGGGTTCAGGCTCGATTTTATGTGGGTAACGAAAGCCCTCTAAATATATTGTCACACCCCCGACTTAGGGCCTAGAAGTGCGACCACAAGTTGGTACATGTTTTGTAAATATATTAGAGTTTATGGGTTTATTTTAGCGGAAGACTTTAGGTTGATATAATATTAATTTACATTGAAAATTTACTTGGGAATTAAATACCCAAGTATTCTTTTACAAAATACTTGTTTCATATTACTAGGATTTAATATCAAAAGTTGAGCCATCTTGTAACGCGCTCCAAAAATAATTGAATAACGGTTACAATACAACATGTTAAGGTTAGGATATCTCGTTGGTGCAGACGGCGCTGGGAAGAGATGAGCGTTTTCTCTTGGATAAAGATGTGGATTTGCGACATATGTATGCATTTTCTCATCGGGAATATTGTTAGTGTAAAATTCCTCGAAAGGTTTGCTTCCTCGCGGATCTCATTGGCTTGCTGGGAGATTGAGGGTCTCGGTCCAACATATGGAGGAAAATAAGGAATTTCGTTTTCCTCATCTTCTTCCTTGGGATCCTCTTCCGAGTCATATGGATTATTGACGGGTGAATGGAATAATATCTTTTCACAGGGCATGGTAACCATCTTCTTAGGTTTTTGACTTGGTCCTGCCATATGTTGTGACATCTGGTATTGATAATTCGGTGGTGGCGATCCAAATTGCCATA
Organism: Bidens hawaiensis; assembly: GCF_021521415.1. NCBI lineage: Eukaryota > Viridiplantae > Streptophyta > Magnoliopsida > Asterales > Asteraceae > Bidens > Bidens hawaiensis. The sequence goes on from NW_027494965.1 coordinate 158,618, forward strand.
TGCTCTGGTTAGAGTGACACTCCATCCAATTTGATGAGTCTGAATTAGTTTCCTGCTTGATTTTACTTTGAACTTCTTGCTCATTGGAAGGATGATAAGTTGGAATTTCATATGGATAATATTGGGGAATGTTGTCGGCAGTATCGTCAGAGATTTCGATTGGACATTGCCGACTTCCCGGGAGATACACAGGTTGACTCCCATAGGGTAAGTTCGGGACGATTGGTTGAGTTTGACTGAAGAAGTTAGTGTAATAACTGTTACTGCTCTCCATATCTAATGGTTCGTGAATGAATGTCGGTTTTATTTAATGGCTACTCGGTGTCTACGACCAAGATAGTTAATATAAGACATTTGCACTTAGTTAGATTTAGGGATATGGAGTTTACCAATCCTATCTTATCCCTATGAAATAATAATAAGAATAATAACAATAACTTTAAGGTTAAAGCTTAGGTACTAATGTTTAATACCTAATTCGCTGAAACTGATTGCTCTGATACCAACTAGTCACACCCCCGACTTAGGGCCTAGAAGTGCGACCACAAGTTGGTACCTGTTTTGTAAATATATTAAAGTTTATGGGTTTATTTTAGCAGAAGACTTTAGGTTGATATAATATTAATTTACATTGAAAATTTACTTGGGAATTAAATACCCAAGTATTCGTTTACAAAATACTTGTTTCATATTACAAGGATTTAATATCAAATTTGAGCCATCTTGTTACGCGCTTTTAACTCCATGACGACTCCAATCCTTGCTACTTCTTATAAGTACTTAATTACCTGCATTGGATTGGAAAAATACGTCAGCTATGTGCTGGTGAACACGTAAGACTCTAAAAATAATTGAATAACAGTTACAATAGAACTATAGTTTTCTGTATACTCAGCAAAAAGTATTTCATTCTTGGGATTTGTACCACTACCCTACACACAAAAAGTGTTCCTCGAGCCACGTAGCCCTTAATGGAGAACTAATTATGACTGTTAGCCCACGGCCACGCAGCCTTTCACTGTTTAGGCTTAACAGTTATGTATGGATCTAGACACATGTGTAATCGGTCTGAGTTGCTTTTATTTTCTACTTTGTATTAACGTTTTAGAGTCACGTAATCTCATGTAAATGTTGATTAACTCTTTAAGACAAACACCCGTTCATCTTATCGAGTACAAATATGTTTTGACTGATTTATAAAGGTTAACGTATTCACTTGTACCGTCGGTGTGTTTGAAACCTTGATTGAATATGAGAATGATTTTAACCTATACATGAATAGGTTTGTATAAATATTTGAATGGTGTTTCTTGATTAAGCTATTACCTTTAAGTTTAACCTTGAAATAATTTACAACTTTGATTTTGAATGAAAACACTTTGTTTTATGTGATGTTTGATATAGCATGCTTTGGCTTAGTAGGTTCTAACACGTTGGTGGGTTTCTCCAGGTAAGTAAACAGGTCCCTTGGTTGATTGGGATTCGTACGAATTACTTTTCCTTAGGCAAGAAACTCATTACTAGTGATATCACCCTTACAGTTTACTACATGCCCGTCAAAATATATCTTTTGTTAACATTACTTCATTAATAAGTAACGTTTATAAATCTCGTTTATGAATGTTTATAAAATGTTTTCAAGGTTAAAGGCCTATAGCCTCGATTGATGTTTAAGCTATAACTTAAACGTAACTCCTACCTTAACACGGATACTCGGAATGATAATACTAAGAAAAGGTGATGACTTGTCGGAAGGATCTTGATCTACTCGTTTATGTGATTGCTAACTCGATTATGACTTCATAAACTTGCACGTACTTCGATAAAATGGAATGCCGGCTCGTCATGGCAATCGGGCACGTTTCCTTAGGTTAAGTGTGTGAAAGTGGAGGTGTTTTGGGATGAGAAGACTTCAATGCCCGTCACCCCCTTTTATAGGCGGATTCCGTAACTCATCGCGATACGCGATGGGGTTTTCTTTACCCCCTCGCGTGTCGCGACACCGCATTATTACGCCCCTTGTCACATGGTGACACGAGGCCTGTCAAATCGTTCCACGTGTTGACACGTGTACCGGTTACTTAACGTGGTCATCGCGATACGCGATAATCCTTATTGATTAGGCCATCGCGTATAGCGAAGCCGCCCAAATATGGGTTTATGTGCAAGTCCATAGCGCTACGCGATGGGCTTATGCCTATCCCATCGCGCATCGCGATGGATGAAATTTTTAGAATTTTTAATTTTAAGTCCCTATACTTATAAGTTAAACATTTTTGGCTAAATCTTATGAGGGTATTTTATGCGGTGTTAAAACCATAAGCCGATGTAGTTAATTTATTTTTAGTTCTATTTTATTTTTAATCCTCAAATGAAAATATATACATGTTTTCAAAGATAAAATGGGGGTATAATATATTTATGAGATTAATATTTCTTTACCACTCTCGCTAACGAACCAAACTCTATTAGATATTCAAAATATTTCGTTTAATTTTTCCGATAATATATACATGTATTATTGTTAATGTCTACGTTATTTATGTAAAAATTAAACATAAAATTGATAATAATAATAATAATAATAGTCTTAATAATTAAACTTAAACTATTCCAACCTTTACTTAAAACCCGATTGAATCGCAAAGTCATCTTAGCCCTGTTACTATCTCGTCTACAATTTAAAATACCGTTAACATCTAGGAACTCTTGTCGACGTGTCCCGAGAAGCTCGACCACATTTAACCTAAATTATATTGTCGTCTCGTCTTCACTTATCCTACTCTATAAGGCGAGTAATTCGCATACCCCTTTTGCCGTTTTATATTTTGGGGTGTTGTGCGTTCACAACTTAAATATCTTATCATTTTCACTACAATTCCATTATTTGCGTTTGTATGATATTGCTCAATTAGTTATACATGTGAATGTGACTATGCGTTTATGTTTATGTTTGGTGGTTGGTATCTCATCCTCATCTGCATCCTCATCCTCATTAGTATGTGATATACATGTATTTATACATCTCGAATCCCTTATAAAGTTGTGTATATTTAATGTTTTAAGTTCGGTTTAGTTCGTGTTTCGTTTATCTTTTATTATTTAAGGTTTTGAGTCAAATATTTTATATTTATCGTGTTTTTTAAATCTTTTGTTAAGCTTTAATTCTTCCTATCATTTCACGTGAAGTTTATGTTCGTTTTTGCTTGTCAACAGTTACATGATTACTTCACTTAAGTGTTTGATTTTTTTTCATATAGATTTGTGGCTTGGTGGTCAAGGAAAAGAAGTTCTAGAAGTTTCTCATAGTTAATTGGAGTTCTAGGAAGAAGATTAATCAAGATTTTGCAAGATCTAATAAAAAAACAAGAAAATCTCGAAATTCCCTCCCTGTGTGCGCCGCGCCGCGCGACCGGGGAGGCCAAGCCCGTCGCGCGGCGCCTAGGCCTTCTGATCAGCCCAAATTTTGGTCCAACTCGTTATATATAAGATGTTATAAACGTAGCCGATTCTAAGCATTGTTCCAGCCGATTTTGAGAGATAAACCAAGGTTTTGAAGGTGTTTTGAAGCTAGGAATCAAGGACGATCAAGAGTTCTTTCAAGTAGGTGTTCAAGGATCAATCACCAAGGGTTTTATCGCTCTAACTTTCGTTCCTTGTTCATTATTCTTATCATATCTTTCTTCTTTGTTTTGAATACTTGTTTGGGATTGTTTTTAATAATGATTTTAAGCTAGACTTCATGTCTACCTAGGTTTGATGAACATGTTTTGTTTTAATTCTTGCTTTGGATAATGATTTGATTATGGTTTTGTTTTATTAATAGTAAAGACTTGATTTTGTTTTCATGATGCATATGAATGTTTATTATCTTGGTTGATTATTAATTATTGCTTCGCATGGATCTTGTTTTCTATTGATTGTGTTCTTTAGATATTAGGGTTCATGTTTAATCATTACTTGGTGTTTTGATTATTGTGATTGAATAGGCCGATTAGATCATAGAAGCTTGTAAATCGTTGATTAGGATTTTAAATGTTTTGCTAAATTCCAATAGCTGTAAGTGAGGAGTTGTTCATGTGTCTTGGTCAATCGCATGCTAGGATAGATTAGTGACAATATTCTTGCTTATTGTGTTGACCCTTGTTCATGATGTCGTGTTTAGCTTATCAAGTTAGCTAGGGTTTAGTGTTTCGTGAGATTGCTTGCCTATGATACTATTAATTAACCTTATTTGATAACTATGAGGATGTCAATATAACTGATTGCTTAATAATCTAATAGTTATTCTTTGGGATGTCATTTGATTCGGTCAAGGGTCCTTTAGGGTTTGTTAGATGAATATGTTTAGAAACCAGTTTCCATATCATGTTAGTTGTCCATTGCTTGATGATTGTTGATGCATGGGATTCTTTCCTAGGTAGATTCCTTCTCTTATTGGTTTCGATCTTGTGTTTGATTGCTTGTTTCTAGTTTACTTGTTTATTTTATTTCTTAGTTTAATATTAGTTTTAAAAACCCCCTTAAAACATTAATAATAAATAGTTGTGTTGTAAGTCGAGTCTAATTAGTTAATTTATGTAATTTATAGAGTCTTGTGGGTTCGATATTCCGGACTTACTTAGCTTTAGTACAATTGACCGGTTCACTTGCCGGTGTTTTGTGTAGTTGAGTCTTAGGTCTAGTTTTTATTACTTGTTTAATTTAGTTAATATTCAATTGACTGTTTTCACCACATCAGTATGATCATTTTCCGTCGTAGTAACTCGACCCTTTTGGGACGAGGGAAATGACCCTTTTATTTATTATTGTTACGCTAGTTGCAGTTATTCGTATTAATGCATGGAATTGTCTTTTTTTTATATTACTATATACACAAATTGTGATTACTTGTTCAACTTTATGTTGGCAAACCTATATATTTTCACGCATGACGCAAGTAGCTTTATCGGATTAAGCAAGTATTGAAGTTTAGATGATACTTTAGGTTGCTATGATAAATGAAGAACACATTTATTTTTAAGCTCATTTATGTTTTGAATATTTATTTGTAACAGTATTTATTTTGAGACAATGTTTGTGCTTTTGGAACTTGATATATGAATGAACAATTTAGATATTGACACGTGTATTTTACTTGACCGTAAATAAATAACGGGTTTCGTACTTTGATATCGTAAGTCACATTTTGGCCTTACAATCACTCCCTTAACTTGTGATATCAAAACTTTGTCGAACCTTGTATTACATTTTCACAAATCACCCGATAAACTGAAGCCTTTTCAATCACCCTTTCAAGGTATAACCCACCTAATTCATTCATGAAGATGTTCTCGCTTCTTTATCCATCTCGGATCTTTAAGCAATAAATGGGGAGATTTGCATCGTATCATGAGGATCAAAATATCTTGAAGTAAGTGCATAAGTCAGATCATAAATTTTATTTTTTTTATTTAACTGAAATTGAGTAAATGAATAAACAATTTTTTTTTCTTTGGTAAATTGGGTTTTCCATGAGCTTTCTGTGGCATTTTATTTTCCCAACTTGTCAGCATACTAAAATAATTTAGTGAGTTGGGCTTCCCATGAGTTTTCCATGTCATTTTATTGCCCCGTCTAAATAACATAACATTAATTTGGAAGTTGGGCCTCCCATGAGCGTAACATGACATTTTAAATGTCCCAAAAAATTAATGAATTAATTGAACAATTGAGTTTGTCGGCCCATGAACGTTACATGGCGTTTTAACCAAATAAACTAAATAATGAGTAAAAATAAATTAGTTGGACGGCCCATGAGCGTTACATGGCATTTCAACTGTACCAACTAATTAACGAATTATCTGTACAATAGAGTTGGACAGCCCATGAGCGTTCCATGGCATTTTAACAGTACCAACTAAATAACTAACTATCGAAACAAAATACAAGAAGTTGGAGCATCCCGTGAACCACCACGTATGATGAAATCCAACAAAAATAACATTCATAAAAAGTTGAGGAATGGATAGTAGGAGTGCCCATAGATACCATGGATTTTTCACCCAACTGTCCATTTAAAAATAACAAAAAACAACAAAACATTGTTGGGCTAAACTTTGTGTGGTTTGCATTGTATTATTTTGGGCTTGCACTGTAAGCCGAGATCTCATGGATCTTGGTGGGCTTTTGGTAGCTTTGGGCTTAGGGTTAGCATGTGTATAAATATGGAGTAATTTTAACTGGTTGGGGTTGGACGTAGACAAGAGATAAAAATACTAGAAGTATTATTCAGTTTGTAATGGATAGTGCTTAAGCACCCGATGTTGAATAAACGTGTGTTTTTAAGCATTAGCATATTGTTCTTATTGTTTATTTACTTTATATCGAATCCTTTCGTTGTTAGATTCCGCATAACAACGATTTCACGTGATATCATACTGAAAGATCCGTCTAGGGACTTACAATTGGTATCAGAGCCTATTGACCTGTTCTAGGCTCGGGTCAGTGATATCACGGATTCAAAGAGTGTGTTTGGTGCTTCCTTTGGTGGTTGTGTTGGCTTATTTTCCGGTGAATTGTTCACCAGAAAGGTAGAAAATAGTTTTGGATAGGGATTGAGTTTAATTTGGTTAAAATTCAAATCCCATTAATTTTGGGATTTAGTTTGTTGGCAAATTCACTTGATCAAAGCTTCTTTGGGAGTTCTCTGCCTCGTTTGGTCGTTCTCGGGCACAACAAGGTGTTTTCGGGTTATATTAACTATTCTCGGGTGTAGATTAGGGGATTTCGCCCAATTTCTTGTGTTCTCGGTTTTTGGTTCTCTGTTACTTGGGTTCTTTAGACAACTGTGGTGTTCTCGGCTAAGACTATTGTCATCAATCAAGAGTTCTCTGTCAATTTTTAGTTGTTCTCGGTTGATTTTCAAGGTTCTCAGACAACTTTTAAGTGTTCTCGGTTGACTTCCAGGGTTCTCGGTCAACTTTCAGGGATCTCGGTTTTCGTTTGGATTTGGTCCTAGACTCTGGTGGGTTTTATTTTTTGGGTTTTCGGTTTCTGTCTTTGGGCCTGTTTTGTTGGGTCTGATCTCTGGACGTATTCTTGGAGTAATAACTTTGACTTATTTTTGAACTTTTGTTTGAAATGGACCAATTAACTAATACTTCCACTAATGCTCGACTACATCAAGAATTGGACTCCATCATGGGAACTGCTACTCGTATACCTCGTTTACTGACTCATGAGGGGTTTGCCGAGTGGAAGTTCAGATATGAAAAATATGTAAAAATGAAAGATGTAAAGATTCGGAGGAGCATTGTTCGGGGTCCTTATGTTATCACTTATCAAGGAGAAAATTTTGATGAGGTGGTTGTGGTGCCTGTCGAATTGTATGTCAATGCAGATTTTGAGAAGATTGAAGAGGATGAAAAGGCTCTTGCTACCTTAATTATTGCCTTGGGATTTAGAGAGTTACAATTTGCTAAGGCTTTATGGGAAGCCCCTATTAAAGTGTATGAGGGAAATGAGGACATGAAAAGAAGCCGACAAGATCTTCTACGACAAAAGGTTAACATGTTTAATCATGTTCTGGGAGAGTCTTTGGAAACACTGCTGCAGAGATTTATATCACTAGTCACTGAAATGCGATCCACAAACATAAACTTGACCGCCGTTGAGACAAATAATAAGTTGATCAACTCCGTGCCAAAGTTGGGATATGAATGTTGTTGTGATTAAGAAGACAAAGGAAATTGTCAGGCTAACTTTATCAGAAGTAATGGCAATCATTAAATCATGTGACATGGATGATAAGCAGCATGCTATAAATCATGCCAATTCTTATAATGCGGCCGGCTACAGTGTCGCTTCTAATAATGCTCTTATGTCACAAGACAACTTCTCTATGTTTAAATCTTCTCAGGGTCAGTATGCACTGCCTCAACAGTCTCAAAATAGTTTCTCAATGTTTAAGTCTGCTCCAGTTCAATTCACACAGCCACTACCACACCCAACTCCCATGTTCTTTCAACAACCTGCTTCTGCTACTAAGCCCCATCCAACTACTGCATCTTCCAGTCGGTCTCTCACTCAGATTCCCACTATCTCAAAGGAGACTTAAGAAAACATTGCCTTGATGGCAGGTTTCATAAATTGCTACAATGCTTTTCTTGCTAGAGATTTGGTTCAACCAGTTGTAGCTGCTGAGTTAGATCAAATCCATCCCGATGATGTGGAGGAAATGGATATCTCTTGGCAAATAGTCATGGTAGTGTTTTGAGCAAAGAAATTTACCAGGAGAACAAGCAGAAACAATTGGAATGTGCCGGCTAACCAGAAGATGGGATTTAACAAATACACTCTGAGGTGCTACAACTGTCACGAGCTGGGTCACTTCGCTCGTGAATGAACTAATCCAACTAAGGAGGGAAACCGAGAAAGGGCATTGGTTCCAGTGAGCAATGCAATAGGAGAAAATATAGCTGGTTCAAATGAAAGTGAGCGGGAATTGGTAGCTCAACAGTTTTATTGGAATGACTAGATGGCAGCTCTCAACATCAGCAATCAGACTGTCAACTTTGCCCGGATTGATGTTACTGAAGAAGAGAACGATGCTGAGGAACTAGTTAAGGATCTTCAATTTGCATTCATGGCTTTCACTTCTTCAAGCTCATCCGAGGTAAGTTCTGAATTATGCTCTCAATGTTGTATTAATAAGGTAGATTTATATAATTTTTTACAATAGTAACTTGATTAGAGAAATGGAGGGAATAAAACATGAAAACTTCACTCTTAAATAATTCGAAAAAGCTTTAAAAGAAAAACTAGAGGCACAACAAAAGGATTTCTCTAAACATCAATCCGACTTTAGCAATAAATGTTGTCACCACTTAGATGCTAAACAAAAAATTGTTGAATTAACCGCCGAACTAGAAGCTTCTAAGTTGGAGATTGCTAAGTTAACTAATAAATTTGATAATGCTGAATTCAATTTAAGAATGATGTCTCTAGTGCTGTTGTTGAGTCCATGATTGAAAAACAATTAAAATGGAAAGAAAACAACGGTGAGGGTATTGGGTATAGTGTGGTTCCCCCTCCATTTAATGACAACTACACTAGACTTCCTCTTACCAAAGAAGAGGAAGAAATGGAAAGGTTTATGCAGTATGGCAAACCAAATGAAAATAGTAAATGTACTATTGTTTCAGTAAAAGCTACTGAATCAATCTCAAGGGTGAATGATACTAATGTATTTACTTCACGTGTAAATGAAGTAATTGTTGAGGATTGGACTGATGAGGATGATGATTTACCTGTTTTGAACAATACAAACATTAATTCTAGTGTTCATCTAAATTTGCCTGTTTTGGATTCTATTACTTCAAATGTTTGTGTGGGCTCTGTTTTTAAGAGCAAAGACAATTGTGTGTTTGATTCTTCTAAAACTTGTAAATCTGGTGGTGTGCTTTTGAATAAATTTGATAAAAATAAAAGGTCTCGTAAACATTTATCACCTAAGTTTGTTAAAGGAGGAAGCTCATGTGTTCACAACTGTGATAAATCAAGTGATAAGTCAAGTATCCGGTACAAAGCGAGAAAAACTAGCTCACACAACAGATCAAGACCTGGAGTAGACCACAATAAATTTTATGTTAAACATCAAACATGTTTTAACTGTGGCATTCCTGGTCATATTGCTAGAAATTATCCACGCCGTCCATATATCCCATATTATGGATTTCATCTGAGGCATATGCCTCGAAATACCTTCTACAAGCACACCGCTAATAAATCAAGGTATTATGAGGCAAATCCCTCTGACGATTATTGGAAAAGAAACAAGGCTGACAGGTTAAGCTCTCATTAGACCAAGCCTAATATGTTTAAGAAGCGTGATGGAAACTCGGCTTCGGTCCCGAGAACCAAGTCGGCCTCTGGACCGAAACCAATTGAAGTCAAAGTCAAATATGCTTTCCGCTCGCAAACCGGAGACTAAGTCAACCGTTCATACAAGTAACAAAGTTTTAAAATCCAGATATGAATGGTTGCCTAAATCTCCGGTGACCAAGCCATCTTTTTCAATCTTAGATAATAAGGAAGACATGGCATGGCAACCTGTAACATGCTTAGATAAAACAGGCCTACCCAGCACTACTATGGACTGGGTACCAAAACCTAACTAATCTCGCACATCATGCAGGAACATCGATAGAGGAATATCATCAGACCTTGTTATGTTGATAGTGATTGTTCCAAGAACATGACATGAGATATCTCCCAACTGCATGACATTCAAATTTTCAATGGTGGGTATGTCTCCTTTGAAGGAGGAGAAAATGGGAAGATTACTCAGAAGGGTACTGTAAGTAATGGTGTTCTTAAATTTGAAAATGTCAATTTTGTTCCAGAATTGAAACACAGTCTGCTCAATATCTCGCAGATTTGTGATAAAGGCTTTTCAACATATTTCACTAACAAATAGTGTTTAATTTTAAAACATGACATCATTATACCAAAAGATTGGGTTCTTGTTCGATCACAAAGAAAAGATAATGCTCACGTGATTGACATGAACGAAAATGTTCCCGATGACATCACTTGTCTATTTTCAAATGTGTCAGAACATAATGCCATGCTTTGGCATCGTCGTCTTGGTCACGCAAACATTAAAAACTTACACCGTCTTGCTAAAAATGACTTGGTGCGTGGTTTGCCTGTTAAGGATTTTGTAACAATTGAGAAATGTGTAGCTTGTGCTTTGGGCAAACATAATCGTAAGTCTCACAAGGCAAAACTGGTTAATACCATTTCCTTAGTTTTTCAACTGCTACATATGGATCTGTTTGGTCCGGTTCATGTCTTGAGTCTTTCTCGTAGCTCTTATTGTCTGGTTATTACTGATGATTACTCACGTTTTACTTGGGTGTTTTTCTTGTCAAATAAGAGTGAAACTGCATAATTGAAAAAATTCTTTGTGGTGCTAATGGAGAACCACCTCAATTTACAACTAAATGGTATTCGTTGTGACAACGGCACCGAATTCAAGAATTCAACATTAATTATTTTTGTGCCGAGAAAGGAGTACTTAGACAGTACAACCGCAACAAAATGGAGTTGCTGAGAGAAGGAATAGAACTCTTATAGAGGCAGCAAGGACTATGATGTGTGATTCAAAGCTACCACTGTTCTTCTGGGCTGAAGCGGTCAACACAGCTTGTTATGTTCAAAATCGAGTGTGGATCAACCAATCATAGATGAAGACTCCCTATGAAATTGTTTATGATCACAAGCCTACTGTTGCACACTTTTGAGCTTTTGGATGTCCGTGTACTATATTAAATCTTGAAACGACTCCAAAGTTTGGAGCTAAAGCTGATGATTGCTATTTTGTTGGATATGTTGGTCGCACTGCTTACAAAGTTTACAACAAGACAACAAAGCAGATTGTGGAATCTTATGATATGCTTTGGCTAGAAGAGAATGAGACTGATGCTCGTGTTGGTCATGACTGGTTATTCGAATATACTGAACTGTTTAAGCCATTTAATGTGTTACCAGTTGTTGATACCGAAAACTCAGTTCCCGGTGCTCCAAATACTGCTGATGAAGAAGACGACACTCCTACTGATTCTCATATGTCTCTAGCGCTGAGTATAGACCCGTCGGAATCATTGAATACTGCTAAGCCATTGTCTACAAGTCAACAGGAAAGTGTTACTGAGAATGTGTCTTCACAAGAGTCTCTTGCTGTACGTGAACTACACACCACTGAGGCTTCTATGGCCGACGCTTCATCAGTTGAGGGGGAGAGTGCTATTCGTCAAATTTTTGAAAGCACTCTATTTCCAGATGTCATACCAAATGAGTATATTGTCAGTACCTCATACTCGCACAGTACTGCGGAATCTGGATGGAAGAACCCCCTCTCTGAAATCCGTGGAGATCCAATGAATCTACCTTCTACCAGTTCCGTTCCCGGTCATTCTATTCGGACAAGAACTCCACAGGATCATACAATAGAAAATGTAATAAGTCCCCTTGAAACAGGCGTCTCAACCAGAAGTTAGACACGACACATCAACAGTTGTTTATTTTCCTGCTTCATCTCTCTTATTGAACCTATGTTAGTTGAAATGGCTTTGCAAGAACCAAGCTGGGTGGACGCCATGCATGAAGAATTGGATCAGTTTAAGAAAATCAAGGTTTGGAGATTGGTTAAGCTGCCTGTCGGGAAGAAGGCTTTAGATATAAGATGGGTTTTCCGTAACAAGCAAGACGATATTGGGGTTATTGTTCGAAACAAAGCGCGGCTTGTGGTTCGTGGTTTTTGACAGGTTGAAGGTTTAGACTACACTGAAGTGTATGCTCCAGTGGCTCGTCTTGAGGCCATTTGGATTTTCTAGGCATATGCTTCCTATATGGGGTTCACGGTTTACCAAATTGATGTCAAGACAACGTTTCTGTATGGAGAAGTAAAAGAAGAAATTTATGTGGACCAGCCACCAGGTTTTATTGACTCAAAGCATCCTACTTACGTTTACAAGTTAGACAAAGCTCTCTATGGTCTTCATCAATCTCCTCGAGCATGGTATGAAACTTTGACGGCTCACCTACTAGGGCATGGGTACAAGTGAGGAACCATCGATCAGACTCTGTTCCATAAAACTATTGGGAAAGATCTGATCTTGGTTCAGATTTATGTAGCTGACATCATTTTCGGCTCCACCGGTACTGCTCTATGTTCTGAATTTGAAGAAGAGATTTGAGATGAGTTCGTTGGGGGAGATGACGAAATTTCTGGGATTACAGTTTCGTCAGAGTTAGACAGGAATTTTGTTACACCAAGGAAAGTATGTCGAAGACATGTTGGCAAAATTTGAGTTCCAAGATTCTAAGAGTGCGACAACTCCTATGGCGGAAAGACCTCTTCTTTCATCTGATCCTGAATGGAACTCCGTAGATCGAACTTACTACAGATCAATGATCGGACCCCTAATGTACCTCACCACCAGTCGCCCTGACATCGTGTTTGTTGTCTGTCAATGCGCGTGCTTCCAGGCTATTCCTAAACTTTCGCATGTAATTGATGTTAAACGTTTTTTTAGATATCTAAAAGGGCAACCGAAGCTAGGTCTTTGGTATCCCAAAAACTCAGATTTTGATTTATATACTTTTGCTGATAGCAATTATGGTGGAGATGGCATTGACAAGAAATCTACGTCTGCTGGATGTCAATTCTTGGGTGATCGATTCACTTCATGGTAATTCAAGAAATAACAAACGGTGTCCACATCCACTGCTGAGGCTGAGTATGTTGTTGCGCCAGCGTGTTGTTCACGGGTTATCTGGATGCAACATCAATTGCTATATTATGGTTTGAAATTTCTTGACACTCCAATCTTTTGTGATAATGCTGCTGCTATTGCTATTGCTAAAAATCTTGTTCGACATTCAAAAACCAAGCACATTGACATCAAAATTCATTTTATTCGTGACTGTTATGGCCGAAAATTAATTCATCTTGAGCAAGTTTCACACTGATAACAATGTGGCAGACTTATTTACAAAACCGGTCGGAACAACTAGATTTAATGTGCTTGTAGGGTTTCTTAAAATGCTTCGTTTCGACGATTGAGTCTTTTTGAGGTTAAATTTGTACATAAATTTGTTTTCTGTTAAATGTTTTGCACAAATTTAGGGGGGAGAAAATAAAAAAAATTCAAAAAGAGTGTGCGTGTGTTTTTATAAAATTTAAAAGAAAATTAATAAAAAAAAATTATTTCAAAAAAAAAATTTTACCACTCTTTCGCTTAAAATTTGTCAGTTACTTAAGTTTGAGGGACATATTACTTGTATATGTTTGGCCTTGTTATCTACTTATAAACATACGAGATAGTCATTTACATGAAGACTGAAAGTGACTGGGCGACTGTTGTGTGTTTTGTTTAATTCTTTCACTTAAAAATATGTCGGTTACTTAAGTTCGAGGGACATGTAATTTTATGTGTTTGGTCATGTTATCTAACTGTAGACATACGAGATAGCCATTTACCTTAAGACTAAAAGTGACTGGGGTGACTAAATTTAAAATGTCTTCTAAAACATTTTAAGGGAAGTGATATGATTATTCAGTTAAAAGCTCTTTAAAAGCTCAAATATTTACAAATGAAAATTGATCCAACATTTGGAAAATGATAGTAAAATTGTTTATGTGTGCCTAACATGTGAAGTTACTAGGCTAAAATGGCTTTTGAACAGTCATTGATTTATATGGTAGTTTCCATGATGCGTAAAAGTTAAAGTGATATAAACTAAATTTGCTAAACTTTTGGAGAGTCATTTTGAAGATGTGTGCATGTCTCTAGATACATCTCTCCGAATGATAGGCAGAAAATCAATTACCCAGTCAAACACGAGCCCGTTAGTGTCTTGATCAGCAAAAATATTATGTTTCTAAGATATATATATATATAATATTGTGTTATTAAAATTTGATTTTTAAAGGCTTAAAGGGTCAAACTAGAACTACAAGGTTGGGGCATTCAAATAAGTCCTAAACACCCTGAATGTAAGGCGTCTAAGTCCGGATGGCTTGTAAGTCCAACGTTCAACCTTAAAGCTTAGAATTTTTTGTACGCATTGAGAAAATCTTTTGATCAAGCACTAGGGGGTTGGATTCAAATTGAGTTGATTTGGGGAAAGCCAAATACGCTTTGAGAAGAGATAGGAGGCGTCACGGGTCCATAAATGATGTCCATCTAAGCTTTATGCCCAATTGAACCTTTTTCGTTCACCGATACAATGAAAATCATGCTAAGTATCTTAATACATGTTATCAACATATCTCTCTATGTCATGATAATGCTAAAAATGAATCATTGTGAAAGCATCTTAATCAATATGATTCCATGTTCGGATTTTTTTTTAAAAAAAGGGATTGCTCGCTTATCAAAACTGAAATTTGATCCCAAAATATGTTAAATTTCAAGAAGGGCGAGTGGTTAAATTATTTTGTTTTGATTTATTTTTGTCTTTCTTTTATTATTTTATGTTATTACTTCCTTTTTGTTCTATCTTCACCTCATGTATACTCTTGTCGAAACAAATGCTTTCAGAGATCGTTTTTCAAACATGGATCAGGCTTATTATCTGAGATTATTAAAAACTGATATGTGGTATGTGTGTACCTGGCCCAAGTTTGTTTAAATATAAGTGTTCACGGCCCATCAGGGTTTTCTGCCCAGTCGGATGCTTTGATGTTTAAAAGGCACCTTATGTTGCATTATTGGTTATCACCTTCAAAATTACATAATTACTTTCTTTCTCCGATAACAATCTAATTTGGCTTGTATCTCTTCTATACTTGATCATCTAAGGTGTTAGCAAATATTGAAAGGTACATGCGATTTCAATGAGTGTGTTTCCGGTCACTAATAAATCATACATACGACTAAATGGTGTTATGTGATTAATTATTCTGTGATAATGGGATGGTCAATCATGTCTGTGATGGATGATTATGATATATTTGGTGTCGTTATGAGTTTATGTTATGTTGCAGGTTTTGTGATTAATGGAAGTTTTGAGTTTTTGGGGAAGACGAATCGGAACTCAAGACGAAATCCAAAGTATTTTCAAAGGCTTTGGCCTTTGAGTTCTCGGGATCATAGGTTCTCGGTAATGGTTGACCGAAAACCCTTGGTCAACCAGAGAACCTTGTGATAAGCTGAGATCTCAAGGGTTCTCGGTCAAACTTTGACCGAGAACCCATTTGGTTAACCAAAAACTCACCTTCTCGGTTGTGCAGGGTTTCTTATGAACAATATTTGACAGAAAACTCAATTCTTGGACCGAAAACTAATTTATGGACTGAAAACTCATTTACCAGACAGAAAACACGGTTTAATGACCGAAAACGACTTTAATCATATTTTGATTAATACAATTGGGACTATTTTACAAATAAGGACTCACATTGTATATATTTATGCTTCTGGTCCTTTCTTTGACCTAGATGTCCATTATGTCAAATATATATTCCATATAATGAATGATTATCTATTTAATGAATATATTATTAACTTGACTCATTTGTTGCATTCATGGCTGATCAAGCACCTCTGAAGTTTGTTGATACTCATAATATTGTTGGATGCCTATTTGATCCTACTCTAGTCCACAAAGAGTTCAAGTAAATGATAGTGGGGCTAAATACATGCAGGATTTCTCACACCTTACGAGAAACTCCTGTCATTTGTAAGAAGATGGTGACTGATTTTTGGTATCATGCTTTCATTAATCAGAGAGGTGTTGGGGGTGTCACACCCCAACCTACGACGAAACATGCAGGGGCGCGGCAATATTGTATCATAGCTCAGAAGACACTAAGTAAAATACACATGTGGCAGCAGGTGGTGACATTATTAGGGACTATAAGGGCTCCGCTTTGGTTGCTTTTTCTACCTTTTATGACCCAGGTACCAACACATTTGCAGAAGCCAGAGCTCCCCTTTTTGGTCTGATGCTTTGTTACAGATTAGGTTACTCCAAAGTAGCAGTGGAGAGTGAAAAAAATCATTTTTGATAGCATATGTGGAGGTGCAGTCCCTTTTATATGATCAAATCTTTCAAAACTTTCTTACATCCTTCCATGTCCATCTCTCATATCTACAGGGAAGGGAATCAAAGTGTAGACACTTTAGCTACCCATGGCCACTTCCATCAGGAACATATATATCAAATTTCAAAAGCACAAACATTGTCTTAAAATAAATATCATTAAAAATAATATTCAAATCATAAATAACTTATAATAAACGTGTTCTTCATTCATCATAGCAACCTAAGGTATCATCTAACTTCAATACTTGATTCATCCAATAAAGCTACATGCGTCATACGTGAAAATATATATATTTGTCAACATAAAGTTGAGCAAGTAAATCACAGTTTTGTGTATATATAATATTTAAAAAGACAATTCCATGCGATAATTGTAAATCACTACAACTAGTATAACAATAAGTAAAAGTTGTCTTTTCACCCGAATCATATTGATAACGAGTTATTTCGACGGCGTATGATCATACTATTGAGGATGAGGATGAGGTACCAACCACCATAACAAAAGTAAGCACATAGTCACATTCACACGTATCAACTAATCGAGCAATTTCAATTAACGCATATATTGGAATCGTAGTGAAAATCTATAATAAGTTTGATTGTGAACGCATAACGCCCCGAAAAATGTAAAACGGTAAAAAAGGGGATGTAAATTTACTTACTTTAACAAGTGGGTTAAGTGGAGATGAGATAATAAAAAGAATTGGGATGAAAACGGTCAAGCTCCTCGGGGTTCGCCGACAAATATTCCTAGTTGTTAATGACAACATGAATTAAATATAGTCATACCGAAATATTAAGATCTATGACGGGTTTTGAGAGTCGATGTGGTTGTGTGTAACACTAATTTATTGATAGTTACATTTTCATTAATTATAAGGGTTATTATTATATTTATTAATGTTGTTGTTATTATTATTATTATTATTCGTGCTAATATTATTATTTATGTTTGTTTCCTTTACATTAATAAAGTAGATATTTTAT
Source organism: Bidens hawaiensis (assembly GCF_021521415.1). Lineage (NCBI taxonomy): Eukaryota > Viridiplantae > Streptophyta > Magnoliopsida > Asterales > Asteraceae > Bidens > Bidens hawaiensis. The sequence goes on from NW_027494965.1 coordinate 176,207, forward strand.
AAAGTGATATAAAAGTCGCAACAGCTAAGACGTAAATGAATCTTTATAATGAACAAAAAATTTGGATTATTAAGCAAGTTATCATTACATTCATATATATTCAAACATACATATATAAAAAAGATTTTATGGAGAAAGTTAAAAGTTCAATGACGAGAAAACAACAAGTCTAGAGGTTTGGTTTATCAAATTTACGTTTATCAAATGTTATAAACATATATTAATATAAAAGAAATTGTTTAAAAGTATAAAAAAAATATAAATACAAAAACCGGGTCCAAAGGGGCTCGAACCCGCGCAAGGACCGGTTCCAGGGTTTTAACACACACGCACCAGCCATCAGGCTGGTGTGTTAATCTTGTTAGAATATCAGTTTGCTTAATTAAAACCAGCTACTCACAGAACCCACATTCAACAAACAAACCCTAATCTCAAACGGCTTAATTGGTTAACGAGTGTCCGAATTGATTTAGGGTTATTGTATGCAGGCCAAAAACGATCTAAAAACATATATCAATTACCGAATATGATGATGTATTGAGGATGAACGGCGAAGTGGTTTCACGGCTCAAACTTGTTAGTCCCGGTGCTGATCGATACGAGATCCGCACGAGGTCTAGGAGTGCGGAATCCTCCTAGACTCGTATATGGTGTATAGACGAAGAACACAAACACGTACACGATCAAATACACAAACAAATACAAGAATGGATAATCAAATCTGCAGATTCATATATAAAATAATCACGTTACATACCGTAACAAAAACAGAAACACGACTGACCCGAGGTGAGCTCTACCTCGGGTCGTCTCACACGACTCTCACTCTCTTGCTCTCTCTTGACACTCAAACTGTAACACACACTCTCTGAATTACTGGATTCACTCTGCATAACCTAACACGACACATGTATATATAGACAATCTTCACGGGCTTGGGCTTCAGTAGGCGAAGTTGTTCATAACTTCGCCTAGGGCGAAGTTGTGATAACTTCGCCTAAGGCAGAAGTTGTTACAACTTCGCCGTTGGCGAAGTTGTTATAACTTCGCCTAGGCGAAGTTGTGCTAACTTCGCCTATGACGATCCGCTGGTCAGAATTGCATAGCGACGGTCACAGAATGCACCAACAGTCTCCCCTTTGACCGTTGCTCTCAATTCTAACAAACACGAAAGATCATCTGTTACAAAACATGCACTAACAGACTCCCTCTTAACTGATGATCTTCTGTTTTGTTCATCAACCAGCCGTGTCTGAATCTGTCCTGTAGCTTCACAAATCTACCAATCACCCAGCGTCTTCCATATCAGATCTCCCCTTCAGTGTAAGCTTCTCCGACTATAACGATTGAGGTCTTTGAAATGCATGCATCCTCGTGCCAATAGATCATCTCAACCAATCACGTGAGTCCATCTGACTTCACCAACACATGAAGTCGGGCTTCCTCCACAACTTCACCAACTCGTCGGCATACGATAAGGTTTAATCTTCAACTACTCAACATCAGGTGATCAATTTCATCACAAAACCACCTTGACAGAATCTAACACATGACCATTAATTAATCCGAAGCATCTTCAATCACCAGGGATAACAATCAAGAACATAGACACTTTAATTCCCGGTTAAATCCAACTTGTTCCAGAATCTTCACTCGTATAAATAAGCATCACGTTTCAGGATCCAATTCTCGAACGCCTTGAAAATAACATAAATAATATGCTCTGACCGCAATCCAGTAATGACGAAAACCTTCAGTTCAATTTGACTTTCTTCGGTTGGTCAACCACGAACAACAACAATTTCATTGCCCACAAACACCCGAATATGTGTCAATATCCAGTTTCAAACAATATCCCATTCACAACCTCAACTCCAAATCCAGAGTTGACACGTATTTGTTCACACGTAAGACCAAGAGATAACAAGATCACTCGTTGACGGAACAACATCTTTGGTCTCACAATAATCGTGTACACCCGGCCATACAGACGAAAACTCCAAACAATAATTTTTTTTTTTTTTTTTTTTTTTTTTTTTTTTTTTTTTTTTTTTAACTTCACCTGGCCATAACTTCGCCTGTTCATAACTTCGCCTGGCCATAACTTCGCCTGGCCATAACTTCGCCTAAACCCTAAAATTTAAGCGACAACTTCGCCTGAACCCAATAACTTCGCCTGCGGCGGCTGTTCGGCCGAAAACGCACAGAAACGTGCCAGAAACACCAAAAACGCAGATCTCGAACCATAGCGTAAGAGCCTAAGGCTCTGATACCACTTGTTAGTCCCGGTGCTGATCGATACGAGATCCGCACGAGGTCTAGGAGTGCGGAATCCTCCTAGACTCGTATATGGTGTATAGACGAAGAACACAAACACGTACACGATCAAATACACAAACAAATACAAGAATGGATAATCAAATCTGCAGATTCATATATAAAATAATCACGTTACATACCGTAACAAAAACAGAAACACGACTGACCCGAGGTGAGCTCTACCTCGGGTCGTCTCACACGACTCTCACTCTCTTGCTCTCTCTTGACACTCAAACTGTAACACACACTCTCTGAATTACTGGATTCACTCTGCATAACCTAACACGACACATGTATATATAGACAATCTTCACGGGCTTGGGCTTCAGTAGGCGAAGTTGTTCATAACTTCGCCTAGGGCGAAGTTGTGATAACTTCGCCTAAGGCAGAAGTTGTTACAACTTCGCCGTTGGCGAAGTTGTTATAACTTCGCCTAGGCGAAGTTGTGCTAACTTCGCCTATGACGATCCGCTGGTCAGAATTGCATAGCGACGGTCACAGAATGCACCAACAGTCTCCCCTTTGACCGTTGCTCTCAATTCTAACAAACACGAAAGATCATCTGTTACAAAACATGCAGATTTGTTTAAAAAAAAAAAAAAAAAAAAAAAAACTTGTTAGTCCCGGTGCTGATCGATACGAGATCCGCACGAGGTCTAGGAGTGCGGAATCCTCCTAGACTCGTATATGGTGTATAGACGAAGAACACAAACACGTACACGATCAAATACACAAACAAATACTAGAACGGGATAAACAAATCTGCAGATTCATATATAAAATAATCACGTTACATACCGTAACATAAACAGAAACACGACTGACCCGAGGTGAGCTCTACCTCGGGTCGTCTCACACGACTCTCACTCTCTTGCTCTCTCTTGACACTCAAACTGTAACACACACTCTCTGAATTACTGGATTCACTCTACATAACCTAACACGACACATGTATATGAGTTGTGATAACTTCGCCTAGGGCGAAGTTGTGATAACTTCGCCTAAGGCAGAAGTTGTTACAACTTCGCCGTTGGCGAAGTTGTTATAACTTCGCCTAGGCGAAGTTGTGCTAACTTCGCCTGTGACGATCCGCTGGTCAGAATTGCATAGCGACGGTCACAGAATGCACCAACAGTCTCCCCTTTGACCGTTGCTCTCAATTCTAACAAACACGAAAGATCATCTGTTACAAAACATGCACTAACAGACTCCCTCTTAACTGATGATCTTCTGTTTTGTTCATCAACCAGCCGTGTCTGAATCTGTCCTGTAGCTTCACAAATCTACCAATCACCCAGCGTCTTCCATATCAGATCTCCCCTTCAGTGTAAGCTTCTCCGACTATAACGATTGAGGTCTTTGAAATGCATGCATCCTCGTGCCAATAGATCATCTCAACCAATCACGTGAGTTCATCTGACTTCACCAACACATGAAGTCGGGCTTCCTCCACAACTTCACCAACTCGTCGGCATACGATAAGGTTTAATCTTCAACTACTCAACATCAGGTGATCAATTTCATCACAAAACCACCTTGACAGAATCTAACACATGACCATTAATTAATCCGAAGCATCTTCAATCACCAGGGATAACAATCAAGAACATAGACACTTTAATTCCCGGTTAAATCCAACTTGTTCCAGAATCTTCACTCGTATAAATAAGCATCACGTTTCAGGATCCAATTCTCGAACGCCTTGAAAATAACATAAATAATATGCTCTGACCGCAATCCAGTAATGACGAAAACCTTCAGTTCAATTTGACTTTCTTCGGTTGGTCAACCACGAACAACAACAATTTCATTGCCCACAAACACCCGAATATGTGTCAATATCCAGTTTCAAACAATATCCCATTCACAACCTCAACTCCAAATCCAGAGTTGACACGTATTTGTTCACACGTAAGACCAAGAGATAACAAGATCACTCGTTGACGGAACAACATCTTTGGTCTCACAATAATCGTGTACACCCGGCCATACAGACGAAAACTCCAAACAATAATTTTTTTTTTTTTTTTTTTTTTTTTTAACTTCACCTGGCCATAACTTCGCCTGGCCATAACTTCGCCTGTTCATAACTTCGCCTGGCCATAACTTCGCCTGGCCATAACTTCGCCTAAACCCTAAAATTTAAGCGACAACTTCGCCTGAACCCAATAACTTCGCCTGCGGCGGCTGTTCGGCCGAAAACGCACAGAAACGTGCCAGAAACACCAAAAACGCAGATCTCGAACCATAGCGTAAGAGCCTAAGGCTCTGATACCACTTGTTAGTCCCGGTGCTGATCGATACGAGATCCGCACGAGGTCTAGGAGTGCGGAATCCTCCTAGACTCGTATATGGTGTATAGACGAAGAACACAAACACGTACACGATCAAATACACAAACAAATACTAGAACGGGATAAACAAATCTGCAGATTCATATATAAAATAATCACGTTACATACCGTAACATAAACAGAAACACGACTGACCCGAGGTGAGCTCTACCTCGGGTCGTCTCACACGACTCTCACTCTCTTGCTCTCTCTTGACACTCAAACTGTAACACACACTCTCTGAATTACTGGATTCACTCTACATAACCTAACACGACACATGTATATATAGACAATCTTCACGGGCTTGGGCTTCAGTAGGCGAAGTTGTTCATAACTTCGCCTAGGGCGAAGTTGTGATAACTTCGCCTAAGGCAGAAGTTGTTACAACTTCGCCGTTGGCGAAGTTGTTATAACTTCGCCTAGGCGAAGTTGTGCTAACTTCGCCTGTGACGATCCGCTGGTCAGAATTGCATAGCGACGGTCACAGAATGCACCAACAAAACTTGAACCCGGAACAGGTTTTGACAGCCTTGTATACTGAAATTAGCTTAGGGGTTTAGGTCTCAATGTTGTGAGGGTGGTGTGGTGTGATTTAATTAAATTATAAACGAGTTTAAATAATGATTTAAGGATGAGGCCAGCCACGGATTATAATTAACGTAATAACTGTCAATTTGTAACCATTCTCCATGTATAGAGTGTCGGTGTGACACGTTTAAGGTAATTAGATGATTTGGTAAGATTAGTTTGTCTGAAAATTGAGGAACAAGCAAAGGGGGGTCTTTGGCCGTCAGTGATGGTAGAGAGAGAGGAGGGAAGGATATTTTGTATTAATTTGTTAGTTGGTCATTGATCTTTGAGGTTGTATGCAAAAGTAGTTGTGGGGTTGATTTTGTACATGACTCATAGTTATATTCAATTATAAAAAGAAAACAAATAAATAAAATATTAAACAAATACCAAACTTTATTGATAAAATACCCGAACCCGAACCCGGGTCGAGTAACGATTACAAATACAAAAAGAAACGGAAACCCGAAATGTTACAGGGGGAGCTGTGGTGATTGAATCAAATATCCAAAAGAAGCCTACTATTATTTCCGAGGCTATTATTCGTGAGGTGTTGTTGTTCGGTGACCAACCTGATTATCTCACAGAATATTCTACCGATGTTGTTGCTGAAATTGCTTTGAGAATGGGATATGAGGGAGCCTACCCTCCAACCATCAAGAAGTTATTCTATCCATACTGGAGGTTCTTGATTCTCACCTTCTTTACATATGTCTCGGGGCGAAAGGGAGGTTATGATGAGAGAAGCCAATTTAGATGTCGGCTGTGGTTACTTTGATCATGGACTGGAACTACAATTATTCCAAGTCTGTGTTCGATGAAATGATAAGCAACCTCAAAGGCAAGAAGAAGGAAATGTTTTTGATGTACCCGAGGTTTCTACATATGATTTTTTACTCTCATTATCCTGACCATATCAAATCTGTAGAGATGCTAGATCTGAAGGCCATGGGTCCCAAAACGTTTGGGTTGATGAAACAATCAAGGAAATGGGCTAAGTGGTCTATAAAGGACTTCATCAGCTGGTCAAGTTTGGAAGATTCGCTGAAACAGAGGTTGTTACTACTGGTCCTAGTGCCTCTATTGCTGATGAATATGTGACTCCTTCTCAGAAGTTCACAACTGCTTATGAGATTATTTATGAAGATGATGAGCTTGACGGTTCTCCACCACAACACATGGAGACTGAACACCAGGAACAACAATCAATACGTACTGCTGATCAAGTGAAAGATTTTGAGGCATTTAAAGAAAAGCTCTAGTCGACTACATTGAAGCCTCCTCAATCAGTCACTGTGACACATGATGATATTGAAGAAGAACCAGCCACCGATCTCATTCCAAAAAAAGGCGAAAGAAAGATCCGAGACTGGGTGTGTTGGTTACTGATGCTACCCCAACCAACCAACCTAAAGATTCTGAGCCCGCTACAATTGAAGCTCAAGTTGATCAAGATCCATCTGCTTCTGATCAACAAACTCAAGAACATATATGTGATGACATCACACACGAGTTCGAGTTTAAAGCGCACATTCAATCCACCAACGAACCATCGGGATCGTCTGACCCGATTGGTCAACAAAGTTGAAGTTCCGCTTATAAGATCGCACATGTCATGGCTATGCAAGACGGATTCTTACAAGACAAATTCAAGGGGATTGCTCTTGAGGCTGAACCAGTTGATGTACAGTCCTTAAAACGTCGAGTCTTTGAACTTGAACAAGATTCGGTGGTGAAGGATGTACGGATCCAAGAGCTTGAAGCAAGTAACACTGAGAAAGATTCAAAGATACAGGAGCTTCAGGCAAACATGGGCGGCCTTACTGCATTATATTTAGACCTCCAACAAAAGTTGATTCAGAAGTTTGGAGATGAATTCAACAGTGGTGATGATAGGGGTGAAAAGACAACTGGTGACAATCAAGGTAGTGGTTCCAGCATGTGCCCTACCTCTAATATTGATGCCTCCGGGCCACTGGAACAATACCTTGTTACCCCACCTAACACAGCCGAACAAGTTGAGAGGATACAGAGAAAGATTCTTATTATAAAGAACTCCAATCAACATGTTGTATCTTCTGATCATCCTGAGAAGTTCGTTGTTGAGCTCAACAAAAGCTTTGCCGACAAATATGGTGATTGTTCGGGCGTTGTTTCATGGGGTTATGATGTGGATAAACAGATGTGGCGGGTCAAAAGAAAGTCGGGTAGCACTGAATATTATAAGAATGTGAAGAGTTTTGGTTCGTGGACAAAGGTTGACTTAGCAGATCTGATAAATTCTCCTTTCCACAACCCGAACAATGATCCAGATGCCATCAACTTCTGGAATAATTTGAGTAATCAGGTCGAACGTGGATTCCCCAGCATGACTACTGCCGAGTCATTTCTAAAGAAAGCCAAAGGAGTTCGTGATCCTCGCAATAACAAGACCTTAGTGAATGTGATGTGGCCTCCAACTAATAAAGAGACATCCATTCCATTCACTAAGAGATTTCCTGAGGGCACTCTTTAAAGGATAAAGTTCTGGACATACGATGGTGAGACAGTGTAACAACTCGGGTTTTTTCGAATTAATATTTTATATTAAAAACCGGACCCGTTTTGACTTTCGGGTTATTTATTTATCGAAAAGATTAATTATTATTATATTATTTATTTAATTATATGAAACATATTTATAACTTTCATATTTTGACAAAAATTAACCAAAACTTAAACTTTTACCCAATTATGTTTCCACCTTAAATCCCCATGGACCAAAATGCAAATACTACATATATATATATTATGATATTAATTCTGATCCAATAACCCTTGACCCATACCCCTTTTATCCAAGACCCTTTTATTTACCCGTGTATACTAATCCATGCCTTGGACCTCAATTCTCGGCAACACTATGGAAATTGAATCAAGATTTGTGATATATTTGCTTATCCCGGCCTAACCGACGCTATATTTAAGCTAATTAGATCAAACCAAATCTGTAACTTATATTAACATGAGCCGACCCTAACCCTATATCATTATACATATAAACGTTTATATTTGTTCAATTAAAATTGCAGCCACAATCCCCTAACCCTCGTCATCTAAAGCCCTATAACCAATTAACCTAAATTTGTCGTCTAACTGGTGTTCTTGAGCCACGTTTAGCCGCCATTGTCCCTGTAAGTTAACCCATGTTTTAGCGTCGTTTGAGGTAATTGATTATACATTACAGGTCGCGTTGGACTCAATTGAATTAACCCTAAGGTTAATCGGCCAAACGTATAACGATTTGGCCGATGATCAATCTAGGGTTCATATAATCTGTTTCGCGTCTGATCTGTTTAAGTTTTATCAGTCTCATGTTTTAAACACTTAGCACGCTAGTATAGTTTGTTGTTTTGTTGCGTTAGAGGCTTGTGGGCGCTGGGACCCGGGTTTGAACCCCCCAGCCCCATTTTGTTTTTTTTTATTTTCTTTAAAGCATATATATATATTTATATATTCAACGTAAATCTTATTATTAATATCATATATATATACTAATAAATCACTATTTTTACAAAACTGACACCTTTACTAGTTGTTTTCCGAATTTTGGTTAAAAACCATATATATATATATATATATATATATATATATATATATATATATATATATAAGATAACTAAAAGAAATATAAAGGTTTTAATAAATATTTTAATAAGGTTTTAGTTTAGAATACATAATATAACTTTGTTAATTCACATCTTAGAAATATAGCTTACATATTTTATATAAATATCATTATTTATTATTTGTTATCTATTATTTACCATATTAATATAAAAGAAATCTTTATTATTAATAAAAGTGTATATAAATACATTAAACATATTATTAGTTTAAAATAAATATTTAAAACGAATCTCTTTATATAAACTATGAAATCTTTATAAATATGTAATTAAGTATATTTATGTATTTTATATAATTAAAACTATATTAGGTCAAAGTTGTATTTTAAAGTAATAAAATTACTAATAAATAACTTTTTCATGATTATACTCGATCGTTAAATTTTCCGAATCTTTATCTAGTCACTTAGTTATATTCGTTTCCGCAATTATTCGTTACTAGACATTTCGACGGTATTTCTTGAAGAGTTTGATCCATCATCCACACTCTTATTATATTGTTTTTCCCGTTTGCTCGTCTGTTAAGGTGAGTATCTCACTCCCTCTTTTTAACTCATTTTTAATCGTTTTGGGGAGATATGCGTTCTATTTATTTTATTACTATTTAATACTCAAACTTTCAACTGTTTAGTCATGTGTGTTTAACAATTTATACTTGTTATATGCTTATATGTTTTGCTTGAATACATGTCGGAGAGGTCCAACATATTCTCAGTCTAGTATGATCATACGTCCGTCGTGTTAGCCATCCTTCAGTTCATCTAACATCGAGCTTACCGACATCATTATTTACTTGCTCATTGGTTAAATTGATTATTTCATTTGACACAGTTTGCCTTTTATATTATTATTATATGATCATGAAAATCTGGTGATTTACTCACTCAACCTAGTGTTGACAAAATTATTTGTATTTTTAACGTATATGCAGGTTATCGTGTGAGGTGATTATCAAGATTGTTTGAAGCAACTAAATTTAATTTTGGATGTTTATTTTTACTTTTTAATTATGAATTTTATGTACTATGACTATTTGAATTTGTTGCACTATTTAAATTGGTTTAATAGATACTGTCACATTTGATATTACATTGATAGTACCTTAAGAGCTGTGAATAATCAGTTCATACCCCGGCATTTCCGCCGTAGGTTGGAGTGTGACAGACAACTATTGTCATTATAAGACTTGTTCAAGGAAAATATCATCTGGTTGATCCAATGGATTTATTAAAGTTTGGCGAAAGTGATATAAAGATCCTAAGTGGCTTTCAGATTACTGTTGAACCACTATACGAAACAGCCGCTAAGGAATATACAAGAATGGTGGGATCTATTATTCGCACAAGATTGTGGGCGGGGGCATATAAGGAAGCTGATGCTAATATACTGGAGCACGAATGAAGTTAAAGATACAAACCAAGGGGGAGATTGTTGGGCTAAACTTTGTGTGGTTTGTGTTGTATTTTTTTGGGCTTGCATTTTAAGCCGAGATCTCATGGATCTCGGTGGGCTTTTGGTAGCTTTGGGCTTAGGGTTAGCATGTGTATAAATATGGTGTAATGTTAACCGGTTGGGATTGGACGTAGACAAGAGATAGAAATACTATAAGTATTATTCAGTTTGTAATCGATAGTGCTTAAGCACCCGACGTTGAATAAACGTGTGTTTTGAAGCATTAGCATCTTGTTCTTATTGTTTATTTACTTTATATCGAATCCTTTCGTTGTTAGATTCCTCATAACAACGATTTCACGTGATATCATATTGAAAGATCCATCTAGGAACTTACAAACACAATAATCGGAGAAGACCGAATTTAGCCACGAACCACCGTGAATTCGGTTTTAAAACAACCTAGGGACTTCTTAAGGAATTTCCCAAAAATAAAAGGCAATCTACTTGATTTAAATTATTTAAGAAAAATGGATTTTGAAGTTAAGGCATAGCCTCGGAGTTGTGTGTGTGTGCACGACAATATAATTATAAACAATAATTAAATAATTATCTAAGAAATCTATAAACAAATAATTTGAACACATAAGGAAAACAGATAAGCACGTATGAGGCTCCTAAGCATGTTACTAAGGCACCACTAACTAACTACCTACCTTAAACCTTCAGCTCTGATACCAATCTGCCACACCCCAACTGATGTATATAAAATTATACATCTTTTTAGCATCAAATAAACTCTAAAAACTGCATCTTATATCAAATAATACAATGCAAATAGCTAATTATCATGTTAAAATATATTTTCAGGTAAACCCAAGCCTCAAATAAATAAACTAACGAAAAGCAAAGAAAACTCAAGAAAACACTGAAACAAGCCTCCATGCTTCATGGAACACGCCCACATGCTTTCTTGTGCAAGAAAAGACAAAAATCTGCAAGAAAAGACAAAATACTGGACAAATGGGCACGGGGCCGTGCCTCTAAAGGCATGGGCCCGTGGTCCTCTTTCAGAAAAGACAAAAGAAAATTAAACTAAACACCAAAAACACGGGGTCGTGCCTCATGAAGCACGCCCACATGGTGAGTCATCATGTATGATTTGACAGAGCATTAAATGCGAGATGACAGATGGACATGGGGGGTGTGCCTCCTAAGGCACGGGGCCATGCCTGGTTGCCCAGAAAGCCTATAAATAGTGGAGCATGTTGCACTCATTTGGTGTGCTTGAATAAAACTTCTATACGAGTTTCTTTTTTAAAAACACCCACTTTACACTCATATTGAAGGTCTTGTGGAGAGTTTGAAGGCTTGGAGGTTATCATCACTGTCATCCATCACCATTGAAGAAAGAAGATTCATCCACACAGGGGCGAAGCTCTTTGAGGACCGGGGGTGGCCCCAGTCATTGCCGTTTTCTCCGTTAATAGGGTAAATTTCGCGTTTTTTCTCGAAAATTTTTATAGGCATTAAGCGCGGTCACCCCGATGTATTTTCCCAAAATGCTACCGGTCACTACTTATTTTTTGTTTTTAAATATAATACCCCATCATTTGTTTTTTTTTTCTAAAACTTCACGGTATTTATAAACAAAAGTTACAAAATAGTAGTTGAATAGTAAAAGATTTATTTTTATAAATATTTTAGGTCTCTGCAATTCTTCTTCTAGGTATTCACTCTTAGGGATGAGATTGGTACCGTACCGGTACCGGTGCCGATACCAAAATATTCGGTTCGGTACTGGTATTGAAGGTAAAATTTGAGATATACCGGTACCGAAACTCAAAATTTTAGTACCTATTGGGTACCGAAGGTACCAAATCTGTACCGATTTCAGTACCGGTACCAGTACCAATACCGAATTTCCTTATCTCTACTCACCCTTCCTCTCACATTATCATGAATATTTTAGTTCTTTGTTGGTTAAAAAATTATTGTAAGAACAATTGTTTGAATAAATGAAGAAAAATTAGTATATATATGTCATATTGTTTGATCCGACCCGACCCGAATCACCGACACGAACCGAATCGTCGAACCAAAAACTTTTTAGTCCATGACTTCGGTCACCCCCGTGACTAAGCCCAACCTTCGCCACTGCATCCACATGTGGTTAGATTGTTCTAGTTTGATCATGTATTTGTTATCTTAATCTCTTTTAATGTTCATAACTATGCTCAATATGAGTTAAACTCCATTTACCATCTAATTTCTATGAAGAAGCTTTGTTTTACTAGATGATTATGTTGAACATGTGATTTAGTTTGGTAAAGTACATGGTTATTTTGCAATTATCCTTTGATGTAAAATGGTTTATCACTTTAACTAAATACATCAAGGTTGTAGATTAACAAGCATTCATGATTCACTCATGTTCTTGGAAACTAGAAATGGTAAAACGAATAGTTTGATAACTTATTCAAGATAAACCACGGATCCTTATATTATACTTAGAAATGATGAGATATAAGCTATGGCCTACTTCTTTAGTTTTGATAATGAAATAACATTGTGCACGATTGCTTAGGCTATCATGCTAGTTAAAGAAATCATATGTTAAGGGAATGTGTAATGATAACCTAATTAAATCAACCAAGGGGAGGTTGTGTGACTAAATTATAACCACCCGAAGTTGTTAGAATTGGTATTTGATAAATCGAAGTCAATCATAATCTTTATACTTTACTAAACTACTTGCCTAATTAAATTGACATTCTCGTGATAGTATGAGATTAAGCAAGGGTGGACTTGAAAATACGCATGCTACTTTCTTTTATGACATAGAATATGTTCACTTAGAAATGAGGGGCTATTCTATCATATATTATTAGGGCAAGTTTATCACATGTTTACTTAATAATCATCAAGGAAGAATGTGTGGATTCTTGATCTTATATGGTAACCTTCAAATAATTGATGTACTCATTTAGAATTTCGCTTCTTGTCACCTGCATATTATATATATAAGTATTTTTATTTTATAAAAAGTTTAACAATCAACCCCAAAATAATTAAAACTCTCTGATTGAACTAAAACGAAGATTCATTATTAGAAACATTTGTGTCCACGGATCGATATTTGGTTCCTACCAATACTATTCTAATATACGATAGATACACTTGCCTATTTTGTGTGTGTTTAGTCTTAATATAAATCACTTTTATAAATTTAAAACACGATCTTGTGCGAAAGCTAAATCTCCCAATCATCCAATTTTATAATCGCACGTACACGCACATCAAGTTTTTGGCGCCATTGCCGCGGACACGGTACGTTTCAAAGAACGATCCAAGTTTTAATTTAATCATTGTTTATAATTGTATAAATTTTTAACTTTTATTTTCTTTTCTTTTTACTAACTATAAGATTAGAAAATTTCTTTTTAAAGGCTAGCCTAACCTTTTACCTTTAGTTTAAATTTAACTAACCTTTACTTTAGTTTTAAATTTTACTAACCTAACTTTTACTTTAGTTTAACTAACCTTTAGTTTTACTTTAAATAGTTTAAATTTGATTTAATCCCATGTATGTCCTCCACATTCGGACCTGAGCTTGTTTCCCCAAAATTTTGAACCGGAATGACTTTTTCGCCGACGAATACGTAAATGGACTTCAGAAACCGCTGAAACAATCAAAGACGAATCAGTAGACGCCACAAAAATAGGAGAAAATCAAGCCAAAGAAATGATGGAAGAACAAAACAATGAACCAAACATGAGCCAATATGCCAAGCCAACCCTCGAAGGCTACGGCAATGGAGTGGCTCCACCCGAAATCACTAAAAATTTCGAAATCAAATCAATCACCATTCATATGGTGGAAAATTCAGTTAAATTTCATGGTCTCCTCGACGAAGACCCTCTTTCTCATATATCTCGATTCTTACGAATCTGCGGAACCTTTAAAATTTAAAACTGTTCGGAAGATCAGATCAAACTCAAACTCTTTCCTTTCTCTCTAAGGGGACAAGCCTTAGAATGGATATAATCCCTTCCTTCTGGCTCCATCACCAACTTGGACCAGATGGTTGAACAGTTTCTCCTCAAATACTTTCCGCCTGATAAAACTGCCAAATATTAAGCCATTACCGGATTCTGGACTGATGATGATGAGTCGGTACACGCAGCATGGAAAAGATACAAAAGTATTCTGAGAAGATGCCCACATCATGGACTGAGCGTATGGTTACAAGTACAAACTTTCTTTGACGCACAATCCAGTCAAAACAAACAGGCGATCGACCAAGTCGCCGGTGGAGACTTGGGATCCAAACCACCTAACAAAGCATTTGAAATCATGTAGAAGGCAGCAAAGAAGATTTTTTATTATAACCAGCCAAGATCGTCACCAACCCATAAAGGAATGCACCACGTCGATTCTAACACTCTTGTCACCGCACAGCTTGAAGCACTCTCAACAAAATTTGAGCAACTTCAAGCCGAACTATCAAAAACCAAGATCACATGTGACAACTATGGAGGAACACACAAGACAAGTGATTGCAAACAAGTCCTTATGGCCACGGAAAAAATTGACTTCATCGCTCGTCAAAACAATGTTTTCAGCAACAACTACAATCCAGGATGGAGGAACCACCCGAATTTTAGTTGGAAGGATGGAGATAACTCTCAAACTCTACCTGGATTCGAGAAGAGGCCGATGAATCAATCATTACAACCTAAACCTCAATTTCAAGAACAAAGTTCCAGCAACCATCAAAATCCGAACTATTCAAAAATTGAAGAAATGTTGATCCAAATCATGACCAAGACAAATGAAGCAGAAAAAAAGGCCGACGTAAGAGCCGTTGATATCAATGGAGTATTGTTGAAGCATGAAGCTGTCCTAAAAAGTCAACAAGCATCATTGCAGAATCTAGAAACTCAGATCAGACAGATTGCCCGACAATTGTCTGAAAGACCACCTGACGCTCTTCCAAGCAACACAATAACAAACCCAAATGCAACAGCCAACGCTGTTACGTTGAGAAGTGGCACAACCACTGTTGCCTCACCAACTTCAGAACCATTTATGGAGAAGGAAATCCCTGATAATATGCAGGAGAGACTGATCCCAACAGACATCATACAACCTAAGGAACAAGTCTGAACTTATGTCCACCCCTTCCATACCCTGGATGGATGAAACATGAGAGATTGGAAGCTCAGTACGTGAAGTTTTTAGAACTCTTCAAACAACTCCATGTCAACATCCCTTTCGTCGAAGCCATTGCTCAGATGCCGAAATATGCAAAGTTTTTCAAAGAAGTGTTGACCAACAAAAGGAAGCTGGAGGAGCTCTCGCATGTCACCTTAAGTGAAGAATGCTCAGTTGTCCTCCAAAACAAGTTGCCACAAAAAATGACCGATCCAGGGAGCTTTACTATCCCTTGTCTCATAAGAAATTTATTTGTTAGCATGCCCTAGCTAACCTAGGAGCTAGTATTAATTTAATGCCTTATGCGGTTTTGCAAAACTAGGGATACGAGAACCAAATCCCACCCGCATGAGCATTCAGTTAGCTGACCGATCCGTTAAATATCCTCGGGGCATTGTTGAAAACATGCTTGTCAAAATTGACAAATTTATTTTCCCAGTAGATTTTGTAATTCTAGACATGGAGGAAGACAAAAGTGTTCCTCTGATTTTAGGAAGACTCTTTTTAGCCACTACAAAGGCTATTATTGATGTTTGCATAGACAAACTCACTCTCAGGGTCAATGAAGAGGCAATCACTTTTGACATAGGAAAATCTATGCAACATCACGATGACACATTATACTGTGTTGACATCGATTCTATCGTGAGTTGCTATGTGCGAGATTCCTCCATCACTAACAAACTAGAAGCACAAGTCTTAATCGAAACCATCACAGAACCCATTTTAGAAAGTGAAAATCTTGATACTATCATCAATAATCAAGAAACATCAGAAGTAGTATGTGAGATTACCAAATGTAATGAAAAATTAAAACCATCAATCAAAGAACCACCAGCCTTAGAGTTAAAAGAACTCCTAAACCATCTCGAATATGCCTTTCTAGAAAAAGACTCTCAACTCCCATTAAATATTTCATCTCACCTTTCTAAAGAAGAGAAGACGAACTTCTTAAAGTTCTTAAGAATCATAAGAAGGCTATCGCATGGAAGATCATGGATATCAAGGGCATCAGTCCTTTCTTTTTTACTCCCAAAATCCTCATGGAGGAAGAGTACAAACCTGTGGTTCAACACCAAAGATGTCTTAATCCCAACATGCAATATGTGGTGAAGAAATAAGTAATAAAACTCCTTGAAACCGGATTAATCTACCCAATCTCATATTCACATTGGGTTAGTCCAGTTCAAGTAGTACCCAAAAAGGGAGGAATGACAGTTGTAATAAACGAGAAGGACAAACTAATACCAATGAGGACCATCACAAGCTGGAGAGTTTGCATTGACTACCGGAAGCTTAATGACGCCACAATAAAAGATCATTTTCCACCTCCTTTTATCGATCAAATGCTTGAACGTTTATCTGGAAAAATGTTCTACTGTTTTCTTGATTGATTCTTCGAATACTTTTAAATTCTCATTGCTCCTGAAGATCAGGAGAAAACCACCTTTACATGTCCGTTTGGCACTTTCGCCTACCGAAGAATGCCATTTGGACTATGTAATGCTCCAGCCACCTTTCAACGTTGCATGGTGACCATCTTTCATGAAACGATCAAACACTCTATCGAAGTTTTCATGGATGACTTCTTAGTATTTGGAGACTCCTTCGATCATTGTCTGAAAAACCTAGACAGAATGTTAGCTAGGTGTGAAGAAGTGAATTTAGTACTCAACTGAGAATAATGCCAATTTATGGTCAAAGAAGGCATTGTTCTCGGTCATAAGATATCCCAAGCAGGACTAGAAGTTGATAGAGCTAAAATTGAAACCATATCCAAACTCCCGCCACAAACTTCAGTCAAAGCCATTAGTAGTTTTCTAGGTCACGCAGGATTCTATCGTCGCTTCATAAAGATTTTTTCAAAAATTGTAGACCTATGACCAAACTTCTGGAGAAAGACGCGCCATTCGTCTTCTCTGAAGAATGTGTTGAATCATTCAACATATTAAAAGGCAAACTTGTCAATGCACCAATCATGACTACACCCAATTGGACCCTTCCATTCGAAATCATGTGTGATGCAAGTGACTTTGCAGTTGGAGCCGTACTCGGACAACGCAAAGAAAAAAATTACCCAATTTACTATGCTAGTAAAACTCTTAATGATGCACAAGAAAATTACACCACAACAGAAAAAGAGTTATTAGCCGTAGTTTTTGCCTTTGAAAAATTTAGATCCTACCTAGTTCTTTCCAAAATCATAGTTTACACCGATCATGTCGTCATACGATACATCTTCAACAAGCAAGATGCAAAACCCATACTTATCTTATGGATTCTACTACTCCAAGAATTCGACATAGAAGTCAAGGACAAAAAAAGGAGTAGAGAATGTAGCCGCAGACCATCTTTCACGCTTAGAATGCCAAGCTTCAGAAGAAAATCACAAGGAAGTTATCGATAATAATTTTCCATACGAAATTCTCGTGCATATCCAAGCATTCATGGGAGGATGATGAAAATCCTTGGTTTGTCGACTTCGCGAACTATCTAGCTTGTGGAATCCTAAGAAAAGGGCTAACTCATCAACAACGAAAGAAATTCTTCTCCGACCTTAAGTTCTACTTCTGGGAAGACCAATACTTATTTAGGATATGAGCCAATCAGGTTGTTCGTAGGTGTGTATAAGGAAAGGAAACCTTAGATATCCTCAAACAATGTCATGAAGGACCAACTGATGGAGACCACAGTACCGCCACCATGCACAGAAAAATGTTTGATGCAGGATTCTTCTGGCCCACCATATATAAAGACACACATGCTTTGATCCAAGCATGCGATGCTTGTCAAAGAGCCGAGAACATCTCAGCCAAAAATGATATGGTTCAAAAAGGCATTCAAATTTGTGAGGTCTTTGATGTATGGGGAATAGATTTCATGGGCCCATTTACTAACTTATTCGAAAATAAGTACATCCTTGTAGCAGTCGACTACGTGTCTAAATGGGTAGAAGCACAAGCTCTTCCCACTAACGATGCACAAGTGGTTGTACTATTTTTGAAAAAGTTATTTTCACGATTCGGTACTCCAAAAGCCTTAATTAGCGAAGAGTTACTCACTCCTGCAATGCCTTGATGGACAAATTCTTAGCACGATATGAGGTTCACCACCGTTTGGCAACACCATATCACCCTCAGAACAGTGGGCAAGTAGAAGTCTCGAATTGGGGAATTAAAAGGATACTTGAGAGAACTATAGGAATGAATCGCAAAAAATGGGCAGAAAAGTTGGAGATTTGAACTTGTTACAAGCTTATTTGAACTTGTTACAAGCTTATTTATCACATGCAACATTTTGGCTAAGAGTGTTCACATGCATACATTACAGGTATGATCAGATATAAAACCGAGTGTGAGTGAACATTGTGAGAACGTGACGTTTTACATAAACATAAGCTTATAAAAACAAATCGTCTTTTTATATATCACTACATATATTCATATGATTAAAGGTTGGTTATTTTGTTCCCATTTTCTTGGAACTCTATTGGGATGTTTAAGCTATGGTCATAACTTGCTATTTTTAGTGAATATTTATAAGTAGCTTGCTTGAGGACAAGCAAGGTTCAAGTGTGGGGATGTTTGATATATATAAAATTATACATTTTTTGTAGCATCAAATAAACTCTAAAACTACAACTTCTATCAAATAATATAGTGCAAATAACTATTTATCAAGTTAAAATATATTTTCAGGTAAACCGAAGCCTCAAACGAAGAAACGAACAAATAGCCAAAGAAAACTCAAGAAAACACTGAAACACGCCCACATGCTTCATGGAACACGCTCCCATGCTTTCATGTGCAAGAAAAGACAAAAATCTGCAAGAAAGCATACTGCACAAATGGGCACGGGGTCGTGCCTCTGAAGGCATGGGGCCTTGGTCACCTTTCAGAAAAGACAAACGAAAATATGACAAAACACCAAAAACACGGGGTCGTGCCTCATGAAGCACGCCCCCGTGGTGAGTCATCATGTATGATCTGACAAAGCATTAAATGCGAGAAGACATATGGACACGGGGGGCGTGCCTCCTAAGGCACGGGGCCGTGTCTGGTTGCCCAGACATCCTATAAATAGTGGAGCACATTGCACTCATTTGGTGTGCTTGAAGAAAACTTCTATACGGGTTTCTCTTATAAAAACACCCACTTTGCACTCATATTGATGGTCTTGTGGAGAGTTTGAAGGCTTGGAGGTTATCATCATCATCATCCATCACCATTGAAGAAAGAAGATTCATCTATATTTGGTTAGATTGTTCTAGTTTAGTCATGTGTTTGTTATTTTCATCTCTTTTAATGTTCATAACCATGCTCATTATGATCTAAACTCCATTTACCATCTAATTTCTATGAAGAAGCTTTGTTTTACTTGATGATTATGTTGAACATGTGATTTAGTTTGGTAAAGTACATGGTTATTTTGTAATTATCCTTTGATGAAAAATGGTTTATCACTTTAACTCAATACATCAAGGTTGATGATTAACAATCATCCATGATTCACTCATGTTCTTGAAAACTAGAAACGGTAAAAAGAATACTTTGATAACTTATTCAAGATAAAACATGGATCCTTATATTGTACTTAGAAATGATAAGATATAAGCGATGATCTATTTCTCTAGTTTTGATAATTCTGAAATAACATTGTTAACACGATTGCTTAGGTTATCATGCTAGTTAAAGAAATCATATGTTAATGGAATGTGTAATTATAACCTAATTAAATCAACCAAGGGAGGTTGTGTGACTAAACTATAACCACCCGAAGTTGTTAGAATTGGTATTTGATAAATCAAAGTCAATCATAATCTTTCTACTTTACTAAACTACTTGCCTACTTAAATTGACATTCTCGTGGTAGTATGAGATTAAGCAAGGGTGGACTTGAAAATATGTATGCTACTTTCTTTTATGTCATAGAATATGTTCACTTAGAAATGAGGGGCTATTCTATTATATATTATTAGGGCAAGTTTATCACATGTTTACTTAATAATCATCAAGGAAGAATGGAGTGGATTCTTGATCTTAGATGGTAACCTTGATATAATTGATTTACTCATTTAGAATTTCTCTTCTTGTCACCTACATATTATATATATAAGTATTTTTATTTTATAAAAAGTTTAACAATCAACCCCAAAATGATTAAAACTCTCTGATTGAGCTAAAACGAAGATTCATTATTAGAAACACTTGTGTCCACGGATCGATACTTGGTTCTTACCAATACTATTTTACATATACGATAGGTACACTTGCCTATTTTGTGTGTGTTTATTCTTAGCATAAATCACTTTTATAAATTTAAAACACGATCTTGTGCGAAAGCTAATCTCCTAATCATCTAATTTTATAACCACACGCACATCACCAACCTAAGGCGGAAATGCCGGGGCGTGAGCTGATTGCTCACAGCTCTCAAGGTACTATCATGCAATAATTAAAAATGACAATATCTATTTAATTAATTTAAATATTCAAATAAATTCAAATAACAAATTAATTCTTATTAAACTAAACAATAAATACAAATCTAAGTCTTGATTATATCTCTTCTAGCATAGCAATCATAAATTCTTCAACAAGTCGGGATATCAATTCAAATGATAACCTGCATATGCGTATAAAATAAAAATAATTTGTTAACATATGTTGAGTGAGTAAAACACCAGTTAATTTGAATACAATAATATATAAAAGAAAACGCAATCTATTCCTGTGAGATATACAATTAAGCCATAGCATGTACACAATTCAAACAGATAATAAAGAATAGGCTAAACCGTTTGCCATGCGAATCAGACATTGGTTACAAAAAATGAGTTGTCGGTGAAACCATTGTCATGCGATTGGACACCAGCCACTACGACGATCGTATGATCATACTATTATTATGGACCTCTCTCAATGCGATAAATTAAGCAAATAACAAGTTAGGCATTAAACTGATATACACATAAGGATTAAACAGTTGCAGTTATGAATACTATATAATATGTAAATAAATAAGATACGCATATGTCCCCCAAAAGGATTAAAAATAAGTAGAAAGGGAAGTGAAATACTCACCTTATAAAATAAGCAAAACGAGAAAGTTTTGATACTAAAAGGACAGATCATGCTCTTCGGGAATTACCGACGAGAAATTCTAAGTAACAATAGTTGTGGAAATAAATATGAATTGAATAACGAATCTAAAACTAGATAGAGATTCGGGACTTTGATGATCGAGGGTGTTCTTGTGAAAGTTAAATATTACATAGATTTACTATTACTTTATTATTTTGAATTATTATTTATATTTATCAAGTTTATAATTAATAGTATATTTTTAATTATATAAACTTATATTTATTAAGTACTTAAACAAATAAATATTTATAATTTTTGGATAGATTATATAAAGAGATTGTTTTAAAATATTTATGTTAAACTAAAATACCTTTAATATATATTTTTATTATTAATAAAGATTTCTTTAAAATTAGTATTGTAAATAACAAATAATAAATAATAACATTTATATAAATAAAATCGTTTATAAAGTACTCAAGCTTATAATCATATTTTCAAATAATAAGATTATACTATGTATATTAATTTAAAAACCTTATTAAACTTTTTATTATAAAAACCTTTATCATTTTTTAATAACTAATATATAAACACACACACACACACACATATATATATATATATATATATTAATAATTATGTACACATATTTATGGTTTTAACCAAGGTTCGGAAAAAGTGATCGGTTAATAAGTTTGTTTTAATAAAATATAAATTAATTATTAGTTTTATAATACTTATAATATTATTTATTTGATTAAAGGAATGAAAAACAAAAATCACCAAAAATATCAGGCTGTCGGAACTCGAACCCACGCCGGTAGCCACTAACAAGCTTTAACACAAACCACCCTAGCCATCTGGGCTAGGGTGCTAGATGGTTATAATCTGAAACTTATTTAATATAACTAGACACACGAAACCCAGAATACACTATGAACCCTAGAACATAAAATCGATTAATCTTGCTTGTATTTATTCAAATAACCGTTATTGATTCATGATTAAGGATGATCAAAACTGTATGATTAATTACCTCTAATGATGATCGGATGATGGTTGAATTGCTCGATAATAGGCCGGCCAAAACTATGATCAGAACAGGGTCTTGCAGGTTATGAACACGTAATTAACCATGGGGGTTCGCTTAGCGATGGGTAGAGGATGATGTCTGCAGATTTAACTGAGTTAGTATGATCGTTATAGGGTATATTGGTTAAACGGGTACGATGGTTTGTTATTTTAGTCAATACGTATTATAAACGATTTCGTTTTCCTAATTAACATAGTCAGTGGAGTCGTTTAGGTAATATGAATCATTTGCATGATTCAATTTGATTATAGACGAAGATTAAGATGCAAGTTACACATACGGGTTACGAGTTCGGGTTTGGATACGGGTTTGGTAAATGGGTTATTGGGTTTGGATAATATAACATATTAATGTTGCAGATTTTTCAATTAGCTTCCTGAACTATGGGTAGTATAAAAGGAGGTTAAACTTTAAGTTAGGGTTAAAAATGTATATGTTTCAAAGTTAATTATATATATTAAATAAATATAACAAACAATTATTAATAAAATAATAATTACTCGATAAACACGATATTTTATTGATAAAATTTCCTGAACATAAAAACGGGTTGGATAGATATAAAATATTAATTTGAAAAATCCGAGTTGTTACATCTGATACCACTTATAGGTCCCAAACGACCGGATCTAACACGCGAATGGATTTTTCACTTGATAACGTTCGAGACGGGTGTGGTAAATCAAACGACCGAACATAAATAATATAAATATAAAATAAAGGAGCAATCTCGTTGTCGGTTAAAGATTAATAATATTGAGCAAGAACCGACCCCACCCAAGGTGAACTCCCTTTGGGTGGGTGATTACACCATTGAAAAAACACACATACAAAGATGATAAACAACATATTTATAGCCTAACAACATTCTATAAGTTTTCTCGTTGAAGTTTAAACACGTGTCGAAACTCTCGTCTCGGATCCGGAATTCACGTCCGCTTTAACTATTAATTTGACCGTAAATATATAACGGGTTTCGTACTTTGATATCGTAAGTCATATTTTGGCCTTACACTTGGTGATTTTCAATTCAGGGTGGGGATCCCGAGTGGAGCAGATGCGGTGCTTCATAGCGAATATATTTCTTAGCATGTTCCAATCTGATGGGTCGTTAGCTTTGCTTACAGTAGATTTTTCTAATGCCTTCAACCTGGTGGGTAGGACCACACTCCTGCAGGAGGTTCGTGCTAGATGCCCATCTATTTCCCTATGGGTTAAATTTCTTTACGGGCAACCGGCTAGGCTATATGTATTGTATCAAATCAACTACCAGGGTTCAACAAGGCGATCCTTTAGGACCCATTATCTTTGCATTAGCTTTACACCCCCCTCATTCATCGGGTACGAGATGGTTGCATGTTACTTTTCAATGCATGGTACTTAGATGATGGCACGATTATAGGAGATGCCATTGAAGTGGCTAAAGCCTTGAATATTATTAGATCCAAGGGGCCAAGTTTGGGGCTTGAGTTAATATTAAAAAGAACCAAGTATTTTGGCCATAGTGTAATGGGGTAAAGGCAAAAGTAGGTTTATTTCCTATCGGGATCGGGAGACCGGAGATAGGGGTAAAACTCCTTGGAGGTGCGGTTAGCCGGGACGCTAGGTTTATCAGTAGTTTGGACATTACCAGAGCTTCAAAAGCAGTGGAACTAATGAGATGTCTTACTCTCCTGCGTGACCCTCAATGTGAGCTTCTCTTGCTTCGCTCATGTATGGGGGTGGCTAAGTTTTTGTTCGGACTCCGAACATGTAAGCCTATGTTTGTAAGGATGTTGTCTCTGTTTTTGACAAAGGGCTTCGAGCGGCAATCAAGGATATTGTGGTATGTGAGGGTCTGTTGTTGGGGATTTTCAATGGAGACTAGCCTCTCTCCGTATCCATTTTGGTGGTTTAGGGTTATATTCAACTGAGGATGTTTCCACCTATGCTTTCATAGCCTCGAGAGCACAATCTTGGAAGTTAAAGGACCACATTTTGCGTGATTGTGGTGTTGATGGGTTAGATTCCGATTTTGGGGTGCACTGGATTGTTTGAACAACTCTATTTCCGAACTTGATCTTGGCGGGTTTGCTAATATGGACACCACCCTAAAGCCCAAAATGCTTTGGCGAGTGCCCTTTATAGAAAAATCGTCCATCATTTGGGAGAAAGTTTAACATGTCCCCTCGTCAGAGAGCGGTATTAGAATGTCTCAGGTTCCTCATGCTCAAGACTTTTTGACTGTCACTCCATCGAAGGGTTAGGCCAGCACATGTCTGTAGTGGAGTATCGAGCCATTCTTAAATATCTTTTAATGAACCCCCTGTTCCCAGTTGATGAGCCATGTCCGGTTTGTCATAAAGTTTGTTTAGATAATTTTGGTGAACACGAGGTTCATTGCAAAGAACTCCCAGGGTTTAAATATAGACATAATTTGGTCAGTGATGTCCTTTGTGATGTATTAAAACAGGCAGGAATCTCGAAATAAAAGAGGCTCTTGTGAATTTCTTGTCGGATCCGCGTGAAGGAAGATCTACTTTCCAACCAACTGACATTCTTGTGTTTGAATGAGTGATTGGTGTGTGGGGGGGGGGGGGGGCATGCTTGTGTGGACCTTACTGGGGTGTCCCTTCTTATCGAGCTTAGGGACACTGAGTTTATTGCTAGGCAGTCCGTGCTATGAGAAAAAAATGCTAAGCACGAGAAGGTGTGTGTTGAGAATCCACACGACTTCATTCCTTTTGCTTTCGATACATTTGGGTCCCTTGCCCCCCGATGCTGCTACAATTCTAAAAAGAGTTTAGTATGATCAGTTTTCCCATTCAAAAGAGGGTGACGTCACATCTTATTGTCCGTTTACCCGCCTCTCAATTATAATCAAATCCTTTTATTTAAATATTTAATGAAAAACACTCAAACTTACTAAACCTTTACTACTCTTCATTATATAACATGGGCTTTGGAGGATCTTGAGGCCCAACATCACAACACCGAAATTAGGGTTCTAAAATCCTACACAATTAATCTGTCAATTTCGTCATGCATATTTGCCCTAGCTCTTCTAATTCTAAATTCACATAATCCACTTCTCTGATCTTCTAATTCTATCTATCTATCTTTTTATTAAACAATCAAATCGTTGATTCTCACTCCACAATTTCAGGATTTTAATATCTCCCCATGTATCGGATTATCCCTAAAATATAGCCAAAATCCCCAATTTCTCGCACCTACCAATACACCCACAAAACACACACACTGACTGTTCGAGCTTCAGTATCAAAAACCCACATCAATTAGCTTCTGATTTAACGATTTAACCAACTGGGTATCCGTAGTTTGTAAATCTGCAGGTGGGTTTTCAAGGAAATTAAGAATCTTGAAATTAGGGTTTCATAGTGTTTGTGTGTTGGAAATTAATAATCTTGAAATTGGGAAACTGGGTGTTGTTTTGATTTGAAATTGGTATCTGGGTTTTGTTTGGAATTGAAATTTGTGACACATTTTGGTGGAAATTGAGAATCTTGAAATTAGGGTTTGTATGGGCGACCATGAAGGGATATTTCCAAATGGGCTGTTGTCCAATGCGGTTCCGCTGTTGGAGAGTTTGGATTCGGTTCGGTGGTTAAAAGCTGAAGAAAGAACTGCAGAGCTTATTGCTTGTATTCAACCGAATCAGTTATCGGAGGAACGGAGAAATGCGGTTGCGGATTATGTCCAGAGACTTATTAAGAAATGTTTTCCTTGCCAGGTGATTATTGTTTATTAAATGCTATCCTTTTATTTCGTTTTATGTTGAATTGAAACATTGTTTATATTATTCGGTGTATATGTTCTAATGGTATGTGTTAAATATAGTTATTTAATATTGTATTGTTAGTTTTTATTTAGGCTTGCAAACGAAACAAATGGAAGTTCATTTATTTAATGAGTTAACGAACATTAATGAAAGTTTTTTCATTAATTAGTTAAGCGAACATCGACACATGCCCTGTTTATTCAATTATATTTGTGAACTTGCATTCATTTAAATTGTTTATGTTCATTCGTACGTTTTTGTTTGTTAGCTTAGGTTTATCTAAGTTTGTTCGTTTACTTTAGATTATTTCTTCTTTAAAATTTTTGGCCTATTACAATGTAGTCTAGTTTTATAAAATTAAAATGTCACCCATTACAATTTAGTCTAGTTATTCTAACTTTTTAAGCCTAACAAATTGATGTTCATGCTCACTTTTAATTGTTTGCTTTATTAAATTTTTATAGCCTATTACAATAGAGTCTAGTTTTATAAAATTAAAATGTCGTTCATTAAAATTTAGTCCAGTTAAATTAACTTTTTAAGCCTAACAAATTGATGGTCATGCTCACTTTTAATTGGTGTTTGCTCGGTTATTTTTGTTTATGCTTGCTTGTGTATTTTTTCTTGTGTTTGTAAAGCCTTTGTTTATTCTATTAATGAAAGAACATAAATGAACATGAAGATGTTCATTTTTTTAATGCCTGCACATGAACAAAAAACCCTGTCGTTTAATTGTATGTGTTTGATTGTTCGATTAAGTTTAAACGAATGAACACACACATTGAGTTATATTTTATGTCCTTACATGATCTCATATTGCAGGTTTTTACTTTCGGGTCCGTACCTTTAAAAACTTATTTACCCGATGGAGATATAGACTTAACAGCATTTAGTAGCAATCCAACATTAAAAGACTCGTGGGCTAGTGATGTTCGGGATATGTTAGAGACCGAAGAGAAAAATGAAAATGCTGAGTTTCGTGTAAAGGAGGTTCAATACATTCAAGCAGAAGTATGTCACCTTTTACCTTTAATTGTAACACTATATATTGTTATGTTATTATGAGTATTATTGACTCTTGATTGTTAAACCGCAGGTGAAGATTATAAAGTGTCTTGTTGAGAACATTGTGGTGGATATATCGTTTAATCAACTTGGTGGATTGTGCACACTTTGCTTTCTTGAGGAGGTTAGTGACATATATTTTGCGATATATTATATATTTTTTTTCTGAAACTCTGCATATTATCATGTTTATCCGACAAAAAATTGTAATATCAAATGTACCCATTATCAAATTTATGACATATGTTTTTTCAAAAATCTTGCTTTACGATATCAGGGTTTGGCGTGTAAAGGGAAATAAAAGGTTATAATGGTCATTTTATAAATTGTGTTTTACTGAAATGAATAAGTCTATACCCAAAAAAATATCATAATATCAAGTATACTCATTTCCAAATTTATGACATGCTGATTTCTTAAAACTTGCATTAGATATGAGAGTTTATTTACCGAGAGTTTCATAATGTCAAATATACCCATTTCCAAATTTATAACATTTGTACTCCTTAGAATTTGCATTAGGATTTAGAGTTTGGAGTATTAAGGGGAAATAAAAGGGTATAATGGTCATATTATAAATTGTGTTTACTGAAATGGGTAACTTTAATGCGTACTCAATAAAATTTCATAATATCAAGTATACACATTTCAAATTTATGGCATGCATCCCGTTTTCTTTATACTTGCGTTAGGATGGGGAGTTCGAGGTGTAAGGGGAAAATGGTATAATGGCCGTATTATTTATTTCTTCGAAATGGGTAAATCTAATGTACCCAACAAAATATTATAATATCAGGTGTGTCTATTTTTAGTTTTATGACATATACCCTTCTCTTAAAACTTGCACTAGGATGTGAGAGTTTGGAAATATGATCGTATGCAAGTTATTAGGGGTACATATCATAGTTATTAAATGCGATAAGCGCTCGAAAGCGTTGAGGCTGGGTCTAGCGCAAAAAAAGCGCCCGATTTAGAAAAAAAGCGCATATTAAAAATTCAAAAATTTCAACTTAAATAGAACATCTTATGAAGAACACATACATTCATTCTTCAAATAGTTTATAAAACAACCAAAAACCAAAATTCAAAACGTGAAGTAGTACCAAGTACATCATAATAATTAGAAAAACCAAAAACCAAAACGTAGAAAAACCAAAATGGTTTTTAATACGCATGGAACAGGTTTTTATATGGAGTTTTAGGGACTAGAGAATAGGAACAGGTTTTTAATTGGTATTTAATACGCATGGGGAGGTTTGGGAAAAGATGATTGCGCTTTAAATGTCTGTGGCATGCAAATCGCAATTAATGCGCCTGACGCTTTAAATGAGCTTAAGCGCAAAAAGCGCTCGCTTTTAATAACTATGGTACATATGAAATTTCTTTTTTTATATGACATTTTAAATAGTTATTAACTTGCTATATTAGTTTTCTTATGATGACAAATTATACATGTGGCAGGTTGATAATTTGATAAACCAGAACCATTTATTTAAACGCAGCATTATACTAATCAAAGCATGGTGTTACTATGAAAGCCGAATACTTGGTGCTCATCACGGCCTCATATCAACATATGCACTCGAGACTTTGGTTCTTTACATATTCCATGTTTTCAACAATTCTTTCACCGGCCCTCTCGAGGTTGTCTAATTTACAAACATTAATTTTACCTTAAATTTAATAACTCTCTATGCATTTAATAATTGTGTTTTATGTTCAGGTTTTATACCGATTTCTGGAGTTTTTTAGTAAATTCGATTGGGAATATTTTTGTGTTAGTCTCTGGGGTCCCGTGCCAATAAGCTCACTTCCAGATGTGACTGGTAATATCAGGTTTATTACCGGCAGGTTTAGAATTTTAGATAGTGTTGGGTATTTTGCTGATGTGGACATTATTTTTTAATATAATTGTAGCCGAGCCTCCTCGTAAGGACAGCGGAGAGTTGTTGCTTAAGAAAGTGTTTCTTGATGCTTGTAGCGCGGTCTACGCGGTTTTCTCGAGTGGTCTTGATAACCAAGGGCAAACTTTTGTTTCCAAACATTTTAATGTTATTGATCCATTGCGTGTCAGTAATAATTTGGGACGAAGTGTCAGTAAAGGTATATATAATTATTTATAACACAGTTTTACAACAAACGTATATTAAGCTTTCTTGTTATGATGTATGATGCATGTTTTTTTCATTTCAGGTAATTTTTATAGAATACGCAGTGCGTTTGCGTTTGGGGCGAGAAAACTGGCTAGATTACTAGATTGCCCTCAGGAAAATCTTGCTGCTGAAGTAAATCAGTTTTTTACCAACACGTGGGACCGACATGGCAGCGGGATACGGCCTGATGCACCTTTGTCAATTCCTGACATTCAACCTGTCATTGATATTCCAAAAGTCAAACCAAGTGGCAAAAAAGTCAAAGAAGTCATCAGTCGCGAGAGTGAATTTGAAGACACTCATTCTCATAACACGTCACGTCAGCATGCCACGTCAGCTTCTCGTGCACAAAATCAGAAGGGTAATGCTATAAACAAAGGCCAGAAAAATTTGGTGTCGGGCCAATTGGTCAATGAAAGTCAAAGATCTCCCTTTGCTAGAACACGGTCCAGTCCAGAATTAACCGATGATTACAAGGACGGTCCTCAAATTAGACCTAACCGAAAATCACCTGAAAGTGGAAACAATCAGCCTTCAAATACCCAAACCCATCAAGGGGTTGAATTTTCTGTTGACTCAAATAGCGGGTCACAAGTACATCAAGAAGAACAAGATCTTGTGAACATGATATCATCTTCCGGGCTTTATGGGTTCAATGGCCCGGTTCATATGCCAATGGGTCAAGTACCGTTCCCGTTCCCGCCATCGTTTCTAGCTGGAATGGGTTATGCACAAAATAATTTCCCGCCAATGATTCCTGCGTTCTCGGGAATGCAGTTGCCACACGGGTTCGTTTCTCCTCAACCAACTCATTTCTTTCCTGGGCTCGGACCGACATCAGATGAAAATGCCACCGAACCCGGAAACGAAAATGTTCCATCAGATTCTTGGCGGGAAAAAGATTCAAGCTTTGAACCTGATAGTAAGCCGGTGAATTCTGAAATTGTTGCAGCATGTGATAATGTTCGGGTCTCTTCAGCTGGCTTGAGTTATGTTCCTCCACCTCGTCGTGCAGGTTGGTCCGGTGGTCTGGCGAGAAGTCAAAATCAAAGTCAAAGTCAAAGTCAAGGCCAAAGTCAACAGAAGTATAAAAAGGAAAAACGTGGACCGTTGAGAGACGATAACGATGCAGTTACCGATGAACGAACTGTAAGTTCAAGATTCTCGTCTGCTGCCCACTCGTTAAAAAGTAAAACGTCATCTGAGAGCTCGTGGGATGACACGTCAGCAGTCAACAAGTCAACACGGGAAAGACGTGGGAAAAAACCGGTTTTAGTTCCTGCTGAGTCATCAGGTGGGTATTTCAAAGGTAAGACCATGATTGAGAACACATCGGCTCAACAGCCCGAGGATGACAATCAGGACTTCCCCCGTCCACCAAGTGTTGGGTCAGACACGGGACCTCCACCTATGCATGTTCTAAGATCTCATGTGCCCGGTTATGAACTTGCTCACTCCAGTGGGTCCGACCCAATAATTCCTACAGGTCCTATGGTTTTAGGGCAAAACTCAAGACAAAGAATGATGGATAATTCAGAAGCCATGCCCTTAAAGTTTTACCCTACCGGGCCACCAGTTCCGTTTTTCACAATGCTTCCGCCAAATAACTTTTATGGTGCCGATAATAATAATATGGGTAATGGTGATTCAGGGAGTTTTGATCTAGATCGATCTCGAGACGTTGGACCTGTTTCTGGTGAATCCGTAGAACAACGGAAACCCGATATTCTTAACAGTGACTTTGCGAGCCATTGGCAAAATTTACAGTTTGGTCGCTTTTGTCAAAGTCCATACCAGCACGGGCCACC
This sequence comes from Bidens hawaiensis, assembly GCF_021521415.1. Lineage (NCBI taxonomy): Eukaryota > Viridiplantae > Streptophyta > Magnoliopsida > Asterales > Asteraceae > Bidens > Bidens hawaiensis. Next base: position 207,699 of record NW_027494965.1, read on the forward strand.
TGCATACCCGTCACCTCTTATGGTCCCACCGGTTTACTTACAGGGTCGGGTCCCGTGGGATGGACCGGGTAGACCTGTACCAAACATGAATTTAGTAACCCAGTTCATGAACTACGGGCCCCAGCTTGTTCCTGTCACTGCACCCGTTTCGAGTCGACCCGGTAACGTTTACCAACCGTACGTGGAAGATATACCGAGACCTCGTAGCGGGACCGGGACTTATTTACCAAATCTCGTAAGTCAAATAATCGATGCTTTATATTCAAATTTTGAATTTTGCATTATCAATATTAGAGAAAATTGCCTAAATGGTTTCTGTGGTTTAAGTGTTTAACCATATTGCAAGTTTGGTTCCGAATATATAAAATTGCTAACTTAGTCCAAACATTTATGAAAGGATTGCACATTCAGTTGCTAGCGTTAATCTCAGTCAGTTTTTAGCGAAAAAGCAATTTCAAGTGTTGTCTCTCTTTTGTTTAATCGAGATTAATGTTGGGGACTAAACGTGCAACACTTTCACAAATGTTTGGACTAATTTGCAATTTTTAAAAGATGGGGACCAAGTTTACAAAATGATCAAAACGTAGGGACTATTTGTGCATTTTTCTCTTGATTTTAATATTAGTTTTATTTGTTTTACTTTGTTAGAAGGCTGCTATTAGGGACCGGGACCTTGATCGGAATCCTTCGGGCCCACGAAGAGGGAACTACAACTATGACAGAAGTGATAACCATATTGATAAAGAAAGCAACTGGAAAGCTAATTCAAAGCCTCGCGGTTCAGGTCGCAATCATAACCGTAACCAAATGGATAAGTCAGGCTCACGGTTTGACCGGGTGGGTGCTAACGAGAGTCGGGCCGACAGGTCAACGGGTTCGTATAGACATGACCAGTTCTCGATATACCAAACCCAGAATGGCTCGTTGCATCCGGGACCGAATCAAAGTGGTGCGGCTAGCATGGCTCGTGGCATGTATATGAACTCTGGTGGACCATCGTCAAACGGGTCAGCTGAACCGCTTGAGTTTGGGTCGTTGGGTCAAGTGGGCTTTTCTGGTGCGACGGGTCAAGCTCGGGTAAATGATGGAAGTCGGACTCGGGGTGCGTTTGAGGAACACAGGTTGTATGGTGGTGGTTCGGTACGACAACGGTCATCACCGGACCGGCCTTCATCGTCGCACCATCAAAGGTAGTTTGTTGTGGGTCCCGCTTTAATATTTTTTTTGTTATATGTACTGTTATTCTAGGATGGATGGATGGATGGATGGATGGATGGATGGATGGGATACATGTGTTGTTTTGTGAGATGTAGGATTTTTTTTTACTTCACTTAGGCATCCACCTTGTTATACTACATGTGCTGCTGTCTTATTGACTGATGATATTTGTAGTACAGAAGACAGTTTTGTTGTACTAACTTCCATGTATCATTTATAAATTATAAAAATTAAATGAAGTTTTAGTTTAGTCTTGACACGACTTGTATTGTTCAATTTGTCAATTTCTTTCTTTTTGCTGCAAGTTTAATGTGAAATCTCACAGTTCACCCGACTCGGGGCGTCTGGATGTTTTAAACATCAGAATGTTTTGATGTGACGCAGAGCGGGAGCAAGAACAATAAACAAAAACGAAAGAGTAATTTACAAATAATGGCATACTTTTCTAACGGCTGAGAACAATTAATGCTTGTGTCGTGTTAAAGTTTCATTGAGATATTATTATGCAAACATTAATAGTAGGTATTAATGAAGCAATAAGCGTCATGTTTTAATGACGTGCAAGATTCGTACTGCGGTTCATATATAAAATATTAATACTCGTGGATATGCCACATAATCGCAAACTTTTGATTAGTTTCCAGTGACTCACTTGAAAGTGACTAATCCTATGGTATTGGATTCGTGTATATATAACTATCACTCTCTTATCATCTTTGAGATGTATTGGGAGGTACATGGTGGAACGGATAGTTGGTAAAGGGGATAAAACACTCCTTTGACTTGACTGTTGGGTTGGTGATAAACCGTTAAAGAGTTATTTCTGTTATTATTTAATTTGGAGAAACAACGGGATGTCTTTTAAATGGAGTGCTATGAATGGATTAATAATGAATTAAGGTGGAAATGGAGATGGAAGAAAAAACCCACTCCGCCCCGGTTACAACTTGAACAACATTTCTTTTCGTTTTTAGAACGGCAAATTTCAATAAAACATTTAGCAAGAAGCTAGAAATCAAACAAAAGAAAACAAGGTTACAATATATAATTACACCAATCTTTCCACAGCAAGTCTTTAAAAGACGAACGATTATTTATCTAAAAAAATCCCAACAATTTAATATATTCCACAGTTTTGGCGAAGCAAGCCGCCTTGTTTGAGAAGATGACTTCGTTTTCTAGTCTTCCAAATGCACCAACATATTATGAGAATGACCCCGTATAAAACCTTGTTCTTTTGAGTCCCCAAATTACTAGTTTCATTATTGTGTGAATTTTCTTTCAAGTGTTGTTTTGTCTTTAGGATAAATGGATGTGGCAAGAGTCGGATGGTTCATGTGCAGATTTCTTAGTGAGCTCTTTCAGGTGGGAATATCGTAATCTGGTTCATCCGGTTGTAGATTTTATCATTTTATGTTATGGTTAAAATGGGTACCCATCAAGATTAATTGTTTTATTTGAAGGTTGTTATTGGATCGCATAGCAACTATACGTGTTGGATGATTTGGTTATCAAGAAATGGCTTCATTTGTCCCTTTCATGTGTTCTAGAATGGTGAATGACATCAAGACGATCTCATTATTATGGGTGAAACAAAGAAGCAAAAGCACAAAACTAGAGTGGGATATATAGTGCCGGTTTAACTTCGTTAATTTTTCACTTTAGTTAGTAGTTTGTTTGGGTTGTATTTGTTTTGTTTTGCTTTTTTTTTGGACTACTTGCTTCTTGTAAGTAATTTTTTTTTTTAGTTTTTAATTAAATCGGCCTTTCAAAAAAATATATAACGAGTTTATTTATCAGGTTTTCACTATATTATATTTCGTGTACAACTCTCTCTCTTTTAATGGACATTTGACTTTGTATATTAGGTGGAAGAGGATATAGTTAACAACTAAATCCAATGGAATGCACTTATCTTGCATTAACATGAGACGGAGAGGAGAGAAGGTGTTGTGCAGGAAAAAAGAACATGAAAATGCAAGTTTAATTAAAAAAATAAAAATAAAATAAAAATAAAACATTTGGAAGTCTGTATCAGTGAGCTGTCGTATCTCTGATCAGATCTTTCGCCCATACCTCGTCAGGTACAGTAAAAGGTCCTTCAGTATACGGACTGGCTTATTTGGGCGGGAGTATTCCCCCTCCCGCCTCTGTGCGGGATTGCTCCCGGCTTGGCTCATTCCTTCAGGTGACACTGAATGATCGAGAGCTAAGTGCCTTGTGCGTGTAGCCATGCTGCGCGGGTGGCCTTCCCTAATGGCTTGTATCCGAGGCTGCGGGGACAGGCGGAGTCCTTCACCATTGGGAGGCATTTCCTGCGGGACCAGCTTGCGTACTGCGCGTAAGGACGTCACGTCTCTGAGCATGGTTGGTCCTGCGGATCCAGTTGGTCTCTGCGCAGACGTCCCTGTTTAAGGTGAGTCTTGCGGGTCCAACTGGGCTCTGCTGGGACCTACCTCTTCAAGTCCCCCCAGTCCAATGTTCTTCTCATGAGTGTAATAAAGTGAGGTGAACTTTTGGACTTGAGCAAAGGGTTTTGAAAAGGGTTTTGTAAGGTTTTCCATGGGGATTCTTTCCGTGTCACTTGCAGAAATTCCCGAGTTTCCTGCTTGGTCTTTGGGTATGATGCGGGTAGGTCTGTAACCTCCTCGCAAGTCAGGAGCATTGAGTCCCAGTTGTATGTATTTTCCATGAGGTTTTGGTAGTTTTGAACATAGTGATCAATTATGTTAAGACCACCAATTCCATCCTGGAGCTTCAAACAACGTAGTTCTCGATGTTCCCGCTATGCGGGGATGTTATTTCCGTTTCCGCAAGCATTGCCCAGAAAATCCTTCTTGGTTTCAATTCCCAGCGGAGCGTTAGGTATGTGAAGGGTTTTGCCTTAACACTGTACCTGCGCTCGTCTTACGGTTACTTTACTTCCAAGGTATTCCTGGCGTCAATTCCCTGCGGGTGCTAGGTATGTGAAGGGTTTTGCCTTTACACTGTACCCGCACCCGTCTTATAGTTACTTGGTTGCCGAGGTACTTGGCTTCAATTCCCTGCGGGTGCTAGGTATGTGAAGGGTTTTGCCTTAACACTGTACCCGCATCCGTCTTACGGTTACTTGTTCACCAAGGTTTTCTTGGCTTCAATTCCCTGCGGGTGCTAGGTATGTGAAGGGTTTTGCCTTAACACTGTACCCGCAGCCGTCTTACGGTTACTTGTTTGCCAAGGTTTATTTGGCTTCAATTCCCTGCGGGTGCTAGGTATGTGAAGCGTTTTGCCTTAACACTGTACCCGCATCCGTCTTACGGTTACTTGCTTGCCAAGGGGTAAGGGGTATTTTCCCGCTTACTTTTTAATATTTTCGAATTTTGAATTTTGAAATTCGAAGAGTTGGTGAAAAGACCAGAACAGTCCAAACCTCTGAAACGTCGTGCGACGGTTTCTTCTGACTGTGTCAGGACGTGCAGGAAGTTATGGTGACATGACAGAACATGGTCATTCCAGACGCTTTTCCTGGCGCGTGGGCACGATTTTTCGGGCGCGTGGCCGCGAAATTACTGGCACACGTCCTGTCAACGGCTGTTGCCAGCCTGCTTTTTGCCACGTGTCATAGTTTCATTGCACCTTCGATTTCTCTCTCCTCCGCATTAAATTCACCGCATTAATTGCGATTAGTATATAAAGGGGGAGAGGCCTCTTTGTAATCCACACTTTCACCTCTTCTTCTTCTTCTTAGTGATTTCCGGCAAATACTCCCCTTTTTCAGGCAAGCATTTTCCCGAAATCACTCTTCTTTCTGCAAAAATGTCTTCTCATGATGCTGAAGCTGTAGCCGATGATAGGAGTACTGCTGGCGAGTGCCAGTGTGCTCTACCTGTCGATCAGTACCAGTACATCGTCCGGAAGTTCATGCTCGAGTCTCTCGAGCCTGAGTTTCCTGAATCCCACCAGACTGTGTACGATGCCCCCAGTGGCAAGATCGGGGTATATGCTGCATTCTTTGTTTATGGGAACCTTAGGTTCCCATTGACAAAGTTTGTGTACCGTGTCCTGGAGAGGCACGGGGTGCACCTGACCGAGGTGCATCCGATGGCGATTGCCAAGGTCCGGCACTTCGAGTGGGTGTGTCGGATTCTGGGTATTGAGCCCTACGTGGACCGCCTGATGACCTTCTATACTTGGAGGTGCGTCCAGGGGTGGTACACCCTGACAACCCGTATCAAGGGTTTGAAGATCTGCGTGACCGAGCGCAGTCTCCGATCGTGGAAGCGGGAGTTCTTCTATATCTCTGCCCGCGCCATCCCCATTGCTATGAAGTTCAAGAAGGGTCAAGCGCTTCCGAGCCTTCACGCTTCCAGCTACCAGGAGGCGGAATGGTTCGCGAAGATATCCCGGGTCCAATCTCCGGTTTACCGGTTTGCGGAGTCCGGGATGGTGCTGCTGGGGATGAGCCGGGTATGGAAGGATGCGTCCCGGTTTCCCATCCTTCTTGAATACGGTTTGAACTCTATTCCTTATGGTATGTCTTGTCTTTCTTGCTGATATTAGTTAATTTTCTAACTGTTTCTTTTTCTTTCAGAGGGGAATAATTTGGAGTCGCTCCTGTTCCCGCGGGAAGCTGACAGTCCCGTCCGGGTGGGCACTCGTGCTCTGGACGACAATGAGTTGCCCATCCTGGAGCAAACGGCGGATAGGTTTGTGGAGGTCTATCCGCCGGGCCAAGAGATCCTGAGCCACCGGCGGCCAGGTAAGGAGATATTCTATCCTGAACCCCTCAATGCTGTACCCGTTGCTGGAAATCCTTACATCCTGTCTTCTTCTGAGGAATCCGCAGATGGTCCTCCCCTTGTGCAGAAGAAGAAGGCTGCTGCCGGCGTGAAGGGGAAGGAGAAGGCCTCCACAGCTGATCCAGTGGTTCTCTCTGACTCGGAGTCAGATAGTGAAGAGGTGGCGGGGAAGCCCGGTGGTGAGGAGACCACTGCTCCGGAGGCTACGACCGTTACCTCCGGAGATCCAACGAAGACGACGGTGACCGGTACCAAGAGGCCGGCTCCATCGGGTTCCTCCCCGCCCGTCCGTACGTTCAGGGTCAAGAAAACCCGTAAGTACAATCATAATGTCTTTGCAGATTTATCACTATAAATTTATCTAACACTTTCTTCTTTGTGCAGGCGTGGGTGTTGACGCATTCCGGGGTGAAGCGCAGGGGAGTATCCCCCCGCCAATGACGGTAGGCTCGGTCAGCCTTCCTGAGGCGTCGACCCAGGCGCCTGCACCTGCATCCGCTGGTCCAGTTGCTCGTTCCTTTGAGCCAACTGTTACTGCCGAGATGACGTCACCGCCGGCTGTGAGTGCGATTTTTACAGCATCCTTCACAGAGCCGGCGGTTACTGCTGCTGCTTACAAGGCGGCGACCACGGCGGCGACCACAACGGCGACCACGGCGGCTGCCACCATGTCCGCGCCACCGGCATCGATGGCCGGACCATCAGGTACGCGCAGGGCTTCCCGCCGATCTTTGCCACCTTCCCGTCTGCCTGACCTGTTGGATGGATTTCCTTTAGGTTCAGGTGATGGGTTTGGCGGCTATCGGCCTGTCATTGACCCTACAGGTGCGTAGGGTTCCTTTCTTTTTCCCTTATGTTTTTTATCATCTTTTCCTTACTGTTTTTGTTTCTTTTGCAGTGTCGGATTCCAATGAAGTGTATGTTCCTCGATGGAACATACGCCGAGGAACAACCCTTCGCACACCTGTGGAGTGCGTGGACTGGGCTCGCCACGCTGCTCCTCCGGGTGCGTTGGGGGAAGCCATGGTTAGCTACCAGGAGGGTAGGCTAACTAATGAGCTTCGGGTTCTCCAGGCCCGGATGCAGCCGCGCGTCGAGCTGCTTTGTCGTGAAAACGACAAGTTGAAAGCAGCTCGCGCCAAGGACATATCTGAGGCGCGTGCTCTTCGGGAGGAGAACCAACAGCTGGCGGCAGCTGCCGCCGACAAGGAGAAGGCCTTCAAGGCCCTCGAGGTTGAAGTTCAGGCGCGACTCGAGGCCCGCTCCAAGGCTGCCCAAGCTGTGAATGAACAGCTTCGGCTGGCCAGGGAGACTGCGCGAAACGCAACCGAGAGGGCTGCCAAGGCTGAAGCCGTTGCTGAGCCTTTGCGTGTGGAGAATGAGGAGCTCAAGGCCCAATTAGAGGCTCTCCAACGCGCTCATGATGCCTTGGCAATGGAAGATGCCAAGAAACTCCAGGAAATCCTGGACCAGAGGGGGGTGCTTGACCACACCGAGCGGAAACTTAAGGGCGTCGAAGAGGCTGCCGCAAAGGAAGTTTTACTTGCCAACCTTAACAAGAGCGAAGCCGAACGCGCCCATAACGAAGCTCAAGCTGCCCTCCAATGGCTTCTTCGAGAAGCGTTGCCTCAGGTATGTTTAGTTTTATCTTCACGCTTTTCTTTTGTAAGAAAAGGTTCTAATACTTGTATTTTTTCTTTGTAGGTTGTGCGTCGGGTCTTTTCAGAGACCTCTTACGATGATGCTATGACCGCAGCCCTCAACGCTTCTCATGAGGATGGGGAAAAGGCCGGCTTCTTGCTTGGTCTAGGGTTTGTTGAGAAAGGCGTCCCGCCTTCCAACTTCCCTTTGTTCAATGTGGATACCGAAGCCATTTATGACCAAGCATTGAACCAATACGCCGCCTTCCCGCATCCAGTGGTGGAGAAGGTGGACGAAGTGGCTGCTGCTGATGATGGGTTAACTGTCCTCAAAGCGTTCCTCGAACCACCCCGTTCTTCTGACGGAGCGGGTCCAAGTGGAAGCGGCCCTGAAGCTTGATCCTGAAGATCCCTTCCCATTGCTAAGAGACTTGTATAGTTTTTTTTTTCTTTTAGGCGGGTAGTTACCCGGCCATTCTTGTAATATATTCTTGAAATATTAATCTTTTTGCGTATAAGATTGTTATTTCCTTCTTTGGGTTCCTTGCTTTATAAACTTATGACTTGCATACTTAGTTTAAATTAGCAATTTTCCAAGTGTTTAGAATAAGAACCTTTGAACGTGGTTGATAGTGGGTTAAAGTTTCGCTTCCTCCTTCGTGATTGTGCGGGTAGAACCGTCACTTGCACTTGGTAGGATGGCTAAACTTTAACTTATATCTGACCCGCGTGTAGGTTTTCCTTTTCGAAATTTCTAAGGCATTAAGATAAGTTGACCTTTGAACGTGGTTGATAACAGGAAGTCTTGCTTCCTCTTTCGTGATTGTGCGGGTAGAACCGTCACTTGCACTTAGTAGGATGGCAAAACTTTACCCTTATCTGACCTGCGTGTAGGTTTTTCTTACCTTTTGAGGATAAGTTAACCTTTGAACGTGGTTGATAATAGGTGTGAAGTTTTGCTTCCTCTTTCGTGATTGTGCGGGTAGAACCGTCACTTGCACTTAGTAGGATGGCAAAACTTTACCCTTATCTGACCTGCGTGTAGGTTTTTCTTACCCTTTTTAAGAATTTTGTTTTGAACCGTTCGACGCGCGGTTGTCGATAGGTTAGTGTTCATTTTCCTTTCATGATTCATGCGGATAGACCGGCACTTTCATTTAATGGGATAATTGAACTCTTCTCCTTCAACTGACTCTGCGTGAAGGTTTGTCACGTTGCTGGGTTCGTGCGGGTAGGACCGCCTTCCCATGCAATGACGACGTAATGTGAATGCCGTCACCAGTGTTGGATAGTTTAACCGTTCGATGCGCGGTTGTTGATAGGTTATTATTCAGTTTCCTTAATGATTCATGCGGATAGACCGGCACTTTCATTTTTGGGTGCTGAACTTTTTCCCCTTCAAGTGACCTGCGTGAAGGTTTGTCACGTTGCTGGGTTCGTGCGGGTAGGACCGCCTTCCCATGCAATGACGACGTAATTATGCGGTGAAAACCGGCATATTAGTTCAGAAAAGTATAAATGTAAAATCATCAGCTTCGGTGTTCTTAAAGAGAATCATTTCCATTAGAAGTGGCTCTTGGCCTTTTCTTTACAAATTGGAATTGATTTACATGCAGACTGTGTAAATGAGCTCCCTTCCATGTTGGGATGGGAGTGCCATCGAGCCGATACGCACCTGGTTCGGGATCTCGTTCTTTACGCAGCATGTAGTCTCGATTTTGAAGCTGGAATTGATTCGTGTTTTCCCCAGCTGGGGTTCTATACGCACTCGCCTGTTCAGCCTTTATTACGCCACGAGGTGCGCGAGCGTCCCATCTCTGACAAATGCTTCGACCATATCTTTTACATCTATGCATTCTTCAGTGTTGTGGCCCTTTGTCTTGTGAAAGTCACAGTATTTGCTCCGATCAGCATCGTGACGATGTCGGATTATTGGAGGCTTTGGCCATGGGAGCTCTTCAGTGGCGAATATCTCAGTGACGCTTTTGGTGAGTGGCGTCCATCTGGAGTTCCGGTGCGACTGTACATTATCCCTTCCGCCCAACCGATGTTGCAAGCCGGATGAGGTGTCAAAGTTTACCCTTGACTGCCAAATGCCTAGCTTTCGTTTTTTATTTAGTCGGGCGGTGAGGACGTTGTCTTCTCTCGTCCTCTGGGTGTAGAGGTTTGTGCTCTGTGGGAGATCTCTACCCAGTTGCTTCTCTGTTTCCGCATAGCGTTTTGCTGCTGTCATGATGCCATCCCATGTGGATGGCATGCCATCTTTACCCGTTAGGGTGCGGATGAGCTCTGGGTCATGCGCGCCCTGGATGAAGGCAGCGCGAACAAGATCTTCGCTGATATTGCCCAAACTTAGCTTCTTTGAGTTGAAGCGAGTGATGAAGTTTGGCAGAGATTCATCTTCCTCTCGTATGCATTTGAGGATTGTCCATTGCTCCTCGGTATACTTTCGTTGCTGGCTGAAGTGTTGGCTAAACTTCTGTTGGAAGTCTGCCCAGTCGTAGATGTGGTTGACCGGTAGACGATCGAACCATGCTCTAGCAGCCCCAACCAGCGTCATTTGGAACATGTAACACCACGTGGGTTCCGTCCAATTGCTGACGGTTGCCCCTGCTATGAACCTGTTCAAATGATCGTCTGGATCAGATATACCGTCATATGTGCCTATGTTGGGCATTTGTTTGGCACTCTTTGGGGCGATTGCCTCAGCAATGTCCCTTGCAAATTTGGACGTTCCTGCATTTGCAACGTTTGGTCTGAACGTTTTAGAGAAGTCTCGTGGACTTCCACCTGTGCTTTTTGGTTTGAAGGCTTGTCCAAAATGCCTTTTCGGTTGGGATTCCGTTTCTTTACGCTTCCCTTTTGCCCTATGGCGAGGGTTCGCGTCGGAGTCGGATTCCTCCGAGTCATCCTCCCAGTATTCGAATTCGTCGGCCTGTTGCACGGAACGCAAGCGTTCGTCCAACTCAGCCTGGAATTCCTTTTGTCGTGCCTCCGCCCATGCCTTAACTTCATCGAGAGTCTGGCGGGGGAGTCTTCGTTTCTCAAACTGGGTATCGGTGGATCCCAGTAGGCGATCATTTACTGCACTTGCCCCAGCTTTGGTAAGTGGGGTAGTGTTCGTAAAATTTACTTCACTTGCCCCGGCTTCGGTCGCCGGGGTAGTGTTTGTAAAAACTGTGTTGCCGGTGTTCATCCCAGTAGCTGGGGTTGTGGTTACCGGAATTTCTCTAACCATCTTTGTAGAAGTTTGAAAAAACTGGGGAAAAATAAAGTTCTAGCTTTATGCACGGATGGCGCCAATGAAGAAACACTAACCGGACCCCGGGCAGATTACTGGTAACCTGGGGGTTGGATAGCTGTTTCCCACGAGGGGTTAGACCCTTGGAAGATGGTTCTTCTGATAACCTGCAAAACAGACACCGTGAGCTCGTCACTGAGAAGGGGGGGGGGTTCCTCCTTGTGACCACCCTCCGGCGTGAGAATCAGACTAGATTGCTCTTTAAATATAAAAGTATATTAAGAGATTGCTAGAGCAGATATCAGGTATAATATGATGATAATGTAGTAAGATATGTTGTGTCCAGATGATCATACCATTTGGGGTATTTATAGCCGAAGGTAGGTTTCCAAGGAGGTATGGCCGGCTGCAACAGTGTTCCTGTTCATCAACAGTAGCCTACGCACGTGCCCTGCTGGTAGTTGGTGGGTAGGCAGCGGCTGATAGTGACCAGGCCTGCTGTATACTGTTCCCTTTCCACCAACTGCCGGCTACGCACGTGGTATGACAGTAGTTGGTGAGTAGGCAGCGGCTAATAGTGATACAGTACAGGAGCATGCTGCTCGCCATACTGTATCAGTGAGCTGTCGTATCTCTGATCAGATCTTTCGCCCATACCTCGTCAGGTACAGTAAAAGGTCCTTCAGTATACGGACTGGCTTATTTGGGCGGGAGTATTCCCCCTCCCGCCTCTGTGCGGGATTGCTCCCGGCTTGGCTCATTCCTTCAGGTGACACTGAATGATCGAGAGCTAAGTGCCTTGTGCGTGTAGCCATGCTGCGCGGGTGGCCTTCCCTAATGGCTTGTATCCGAGGCTGCGGGGACAGGCGGAGTCCTTCACCATTGGGAGGCATTTCCTGCGGGACCAGCTTGCGTACTGCGCGTAAGGACGTCACGTCTCTGAGCATGGTTGGTCCTGCGGATCCAGTTGGTCTCTGCGCAGACGTCCCTGTTTAAGGTGAGTCTTGCGGGTCCAACTGGGCTCTGCTGGGACCTACCTCTTCAGACATATGGTTTCTAGAAACAACAAATCAAAGATCTGAAGACAGGTTGGGCTAATTTTATAGAGTTTTGACCAGTTTAGTTTAACAATTTAGTTTGACGGTTTAAAGTGATTTTTTTTTATTTTCTGTTTTCTTCATATAACTATCATTAATTTATACTAAGTTTTATACGGGATGGTTCATGTGGTAAGGTCATTTTTTTAATGCTAGACATTTATTTAATAAATTTACATATCTAGTCCCGATATTCACTCATGAGTAACAAATCGCGTCATTTTCACTAATTTACGGTTAAAAATTATAATTTTAGTTTGTATGAAGTTATCATATGTATTTACTATTTAAAGAGAAATGAGAAAAATAAAACCCCCTAACTTCCCGTTGTTCTTTTTCTTCTTTGACCCACCTAGAACCTTCGAATACGCTGGTTCACATTTTGCTTCTTTATCTTCAAATACTGAAACTAGAGAACCATATACCTGACTAACCCCATTACACTATTGGTTAATGGTTAGACTTCTAAACAACAAAAAATGAACCAAACTACTCAACCCAACAAAACCGAACAAAGTCGAGAACTGAATAATCAAAACTTGATTACCCTAATTGTGTTTTGGGTAAAAGTGTCTCAAAAAATAAAAACCCAAAAAAAATGTAAACCAATCAACACCCATAGGCTAAACGGCTAGTTCCAAATTATTAGCTTGACCTTAGAAATCTTAAACCTAACGAGTTTCTTTAATTTATTAGTTTCAGTTAATTCAGTGATTCATGAACACATACGGACATACCCGTGGTGTTGGGGATTTTGGGAACTTCAACTTGGATTTCCAGAGAGTCGTGTGATAACTTTCAGATTAAAAGTTATTTGGTGGTTCCCCATATATTTTAATTGGATCACACTTTGAATGAGACCAAGACCTCGTATGAATTTGTGAGAGATGTGAACTAGAGTGAGCGACCTAAACGAAATGAACGCCTGTTAACCCCAGCCAAGGGTGCGGCCCCCAGACCCTGTATAACATTATAACAAACTAAAGCAAGCTTGCACTTCGCACACCCCCTAACTTGCTTAATGTTTATTATGATTATATTGATCGATTAGTTAATCCATGTAACATTCATCATTTTCGATCTTTTTTGTATTTGTATTTGTATCAAAACCCGACCCGATTTGTAAACCAAATCTTTCACTAATATAAAATGTTGGATTTTTATGTTTCATAATCATCTCTTACCTTTTGGATTTGTTACTAGATTGTATTATTTAAACCTTTTTTTTTAAAAAAAAAACACATGCAAGTATTGATATAAAACAAGGAAAACAAGTTTGACCACTTCCCTATATAAACAACCCCATCATCTTCATTATTCTTTGCTCATTCATCTTCTTTCTCTCCCAAATAAAGTTCATATCTCTAACCTCTAAGGTTCTTAAAAATCAAGCAATAACCTTCTTTAATTCTTATTTGTTACTTATTAATTCATATCTTGTGGCACAACATATATATAATATGCACCCCTTGTTTCCTTCGGCTTTCATCTTCTTCGAGAGGTGATAAGCTACAAGGCAAGGCTACATGGAGAACTCTTTGTAGTTCTTGTTTATACTATTTTCCTTTAATGCTTTCCTAGTCTTGTTCATATTGTAAGTAGTTTAGCTTTTAATTCATGTTTAAAGAGTTTCATGGTATTGGTTATGAAGTCACTAGTCTCGGTTTTATCCCGAGATTAGACCCGAATCAAGACCGAACCAAGACCAAACTCTTGTTTACTAGTCTTGTTTATACTATTTCCCTTTAATGCTTTTGTTTATATTGTAAGTAGTTTAATTTTAATTCATGTTTAAAGAGTTCCATGGTGTTGGGTATGAAGTCACTAGTCTCGGTTTCGTCCCGAGATTAGACCCGAATCAAGACCGAACCAAGACCGAACTCTTGTTTACTAGCTTTTGTTTTAAATAGTTTTGTTTACTAGTTTTGTTTAAAATAGTTAAATAAACATGTTTATGAAAGATTTGAACCTTGTAACTTCTAAAACCATTTTGATAGTTCTATGGTATTTGGGTATGTGGCAACCATCCTCGGTATCATTCCGAGTCAAGGACCGAACCAAAACCGAACTAAACCGAGTTCACTTGCCTAAGACACACAAGTGTGTTTTTGGCCATTGAAACTCATCTTTTCTTCAAGAGTGTATTTTAAACTAATTTTAAGTATTTTATCAACTTACTTGGTGTGTCGGTATCCAACTTGATCTTATAACAAGCTTGGACCGGTGATACCAAATACACACTTAACGGGCGTTAAGGTTCTTCATAATAGAACTATATACTTGGTTAAGTCTTTCGATTTTATTGAGTTATCTCAAAACATTTTGGAAAGTTAACTTTGAGTTTAGTTAATTATCTAGACCCAAGTTAACAAATCCGAACACTCGATTAAAACCTTGTTTTGGTGTTCATATACCCAAAGGGTCTTGCATTAGTGCATTATAACCCACATAAGTTACTTAACATAGGTTGAGTAATAATTATGAATGAAATACCAAGACCCGGTTTCGAGTAAACTTACTTTTTAGAAAATGTCTTTAATTTCCCAAGTATTTACATTTTTAAACCATAAACTTCATTTATTTACTTTACTTGTCATATTTTATTTTAAACCCTTCCAAGTCTACCTACTAACTTAAGACCCGTTTAATCTAGGTCTTGCTCGTTAAACCCGATCTCTGATTATTCACGAATCAATCTTTCAAGTTACTTAGTTAACGTGAGTACATTTCATCCCCCGTTTTCACTTTTATCTTTTGGGGGTAACATGCATACTTATTCAAACAAAAATGATTTATATTATACTCATTTCTCAAACCACAAACTTTAGGGTATATGATGCTAGAATACTTGCTCTATTGTGTGTTATATGTCTCATATGCTTTACGTGCGCGAGTGTTTATTTTTATGTTGTTGTTGAGCCTTATTAAGTATGATCATACGCTCCCCTAACTACTTAGCCTTGTGCTAGTAGAATAGGGCCTCATTATCCAAGTATGTCGGTATTCTTACCGATTAGAAAGGATCCTCATTTACATATGTTTTATATACCATGATTGATGCTTTTGTTTATAGTCTCATATACGTTTGTGGATTTCACTCATATTATATATACTCAAAACTATGAAATTGCTCACCAATATACGTGTTGACAAATGTTATTTTATGCATGTTACAGGTTTGATTATTACTTGAGTTGGAGTTTGAAGACGTCATTCTATTTTGATACCGCTAGGTTATTAGAAGAATGAACAATATCTATTTCTTATGTTTTGATGTTATTTGTATGAACAATATGTGTTACTTTGGTGATTGAATGAAATTAATGAGTTGATTAAATATTGTCACTTTAATAGTGTCTTGTGTATTTGTCCAATCACGTTGCACCCCGGCATGTTCTGCCGCCTTTGGTCGGGGTGTGACAGATTGGTATCAGAGCCAAGACTATAAGATAGGTGGTTAGACGTAACGACCTAGTATAGTTTTGCTTTAGGGTCCTTATAAGTGTTACCCTACTTGATTGTTCATTACACTTATACATTTAATTGCTTATTTATTTCATTTAATCTTCAAAAATATACACATGCACACACTCTCATAGTATTCCAAGGTATCCTTACCTTAAAACGCAAAACATTAATTTTCATAATGTGTTTTATGGATCACAAACTTAATTTGGATCCCGTTATTTAAGATCTCCTTAAAGGTTGCATTTATATCGAGTTTGTAGCCATCATGGAAAGCGAAACACTATGAAACGACCATTTGACAAAAAGATTCCAAGAATCGAAGGTGATATACTTACCTGGGATGGTTGAATTATAGTGTGCGTTTTCTAGGCTTACAAATCGTGTTATATATGTCAATACTTTAAGTTGTCGAATGCAAGCGTTCCGGTTGCCTCCTTATATTTTTTGGTGTTAAAAATACAAGTTGTTTTTAACATCTCGTTGTATCTCCGTTTTTATTATATGTTATTATCGTTATTTGAGTCACAACAACATAATTAAGACGTGGTGGTACGTGCACATGTTCGACTCCACCTATTATTTTATACAACTTTATTTGTCGGGATATCAAACCCTGGTGATTTCATGTACGATTTTCCCGACTATATATATAAATTTCAAAATCTCAAAACCTCCAATTTTTGAATGGCAAAAGTTTGAAACTTATAACTATATATACATTTTTATCTTTTGATGTAAGTATAAAATGGTTTTTACTAACATTCTCATTCTCATAACTCTAGGATTCACAATCATTAAACCCTACATTTACTCTTTTTCCCTCATACTTATATCAATTACCCCAAACTTATACCATTTCTCTTTTATTATTTTAGAATGCCTCCAATCCGTCGCCAACTACGCAAGCCGAGCTCCGGTCGTCGGATGGCCGCAATGGTAGCAAAAGAAATCGCCGCTGTGATTCCCGGACTCATAACTTAAATCCAAACCACCCAACCCACCGTTACTCAAACCACACCCAACCCCATACCTTTCGCTTTGAAAAACTTCACTAGTGCCAACTCATCCCAATTCTTTGGTACGAACTGTGCCACCACTTTGTTACAATGGTTCGAGAAAATGGAAAGTGTGTTTACTCTTTGTGAGTGCCCCGAACTCAAAAAGACCACGTATGCCTCTAGCATGTTTGAGAATACCGCCCGCACTTGGTGGAATAGCGAGATTTCCACCCATGGAGCGGAAGTAGCTATGGCCTACTCATGGACCAAGCTCAAAGAAGTCATGATGAAAAAGTTTTGCCCAAAACATGAACTTCAAAAACTCGAATCCGAATTTTGGGAACTCAAGCAAGAAAGTGGTGACAACTCCACCTACTCCAACCGTTTTCACGAGCTTAGTCTCTTAGTTTCTCACTTGGTCACTCCCCTCGAAAGGGCTATTGACAAGTATGTCGGCGGTTTGCCTATGCAAATCCGCGACTCGGTGATGAGTCGCAACCCGCAAAACCTTCATGATGCTATTACCCTCGCTGGTGCTCTTTCTGAAAACCATGTCAAAGACGGTACCTTCTCCATCAAGAAAACGAGTGACAAGAGTAAGCCCGAACCAAACCCTCAAGCTAAAGTCGACCCACAACCTCAAGCAATCAACTACTCCAATTCCACCCACCACCCCAAAAAGTAAATCAAACCAAACTACCGAAACTATGTTGTCACCCACCCATCACAACCTCAATCTCAATCCCACGCACTCCAAAACCGAAACCGTATTCCGGCCCGCACCCATTATGTAACACTTGTCAACGTCATCATCCCTCCTACTCTGCTTGTCGCCACTGCACCAAGTGTAACCGCTATGGTCACACTAACAACGTGTGTCGAGAAGCCTCTCGTGGGCAACCCGATCCACCGAGGTTTGCCCCATTCAACCAAAATCGTCCCACTCCTTTTGCTCAAACCCTCAATCCCAACCTAGGGCTTGTTTCAATTGTGGAGACCCGAATCACTTCCGCAATTCTTGTCCTCGACTTGCTCTTGTTAACCAAGCCCAAATCATACCCACACCCTACTACCATACCCAAGCCTACCAAGTTCAAACTTATCAACCCCAAATCCCACAACTCTTGGCTCCTCCCGCTCAACCGATCCAAGCCATGCAAGCCCTTCCTCCTCCACCACATCTGCAAGCCATGCAAGCTCTCCCACCTCCTCCAGCTCAACAAGTTAACCACGGCAACCAAGGGCGTGCCTTTATGATGATCGCCAACCAAGCTCAAGTTGCCAACGATGTGGTGAACGGTACGTTTTTAGTAAATGAGCATTTAGCTTCAATTTTATTTGATACCGGAGCTGATAGGAGTTTTGTTTCTTTTAAATTCGAATATATTCTTGGCGTATCTCGCACTAAACTTTCTCGCCCCTTTTCTGTCGAAGTCGCCAATGGAAATTCCATCATCATCGATTCGGTCATTCGCGATTGTATCCTCACTCTTTGCAAGCACGAGTTCTCAATCGACCTCATCCCGATGCAAATGGGAAGCTTCGACATCATAGTAGGCATGGATTGGTTAGCTTTGCACCGTGCTAAAGTCGTTTGTTATGACAAATTCATTCGTATCCCGCTCGTCAATGGCAAAATTCTCAAAGTCTTTGGCAAAACGATCCCCAAGAAACTCAACCTTATGTCTTGCCCTCAATCTCGTAAGTACTTGCGCCAAAAGTACATTCCATTCCTAGCCCAAGTGGTGGTGAAAGATCTAAAAGAAAATAAGATTCAAGACATTCCCGTTGTTTGTGAATTTCCCGGCGTTTTTCCCAAAGACGTCTCTGGTCTTCCACCCGTTTGTCCTGTTGAATTTCGAATCGACCTTGTGCCCGGCGCGACTCCCGTAGCCAAGGCTCCTTACCGCTTAGCCCCTTCGGAATTGCAAGAGTTATCGAATCAACTCCAAGAACTCTCCGATAAGGGCTTTATCCGTCCAAGCTCTTCTCCTTGGGGTGCTCCCGTCCTCTTCGTGAAAAAGAAAGATGGCTTGTTTCGCATGTGTATCGATTACCGTGAACTCAATAAACTCACCATTAAAAATCGTTACCCCTTGCCTCGCATCAACGACCTCTTCGATCAACTTCAAGGCACAACTTGCTTTTCCAAAATCGATCTTCGATCGGGTTATCATCAATTGCGTGTTCATGAAGACGACATTCCAAAAACCGCTTTTCGTACTCGGTATGGACATTACGAATTTTTGGTTATGCCTTTAGGATTAACCAACGCACCCGCGGTATTCATGGACCTCATGAACCGTGTTTGCAAACCATTCTTGGACAAATTCGTGATTGTTTTTATCGATGACATTCTTATCTTCTCCAAAAACACGAGCCGAACATGAACATCATTTACGTTCCATTCTCGATCTCCTAAGAAAAGAACAACTTTATGCCAAGTTCTCCAAATGTGAATTTTGGTTAAAAGAGGTTCAATTTTTGGGTCATGTCGTTGACGATAAAGGTATTCATGTTGATCCCGCCAAAATCGAGGCCGTAAAAGATCGGAAGACTCCATCCACACCCACGGAAATCCGATCTTTCCTTGGTTTGGCCGGGTATTATCGGCGATTTATTCTAAACTTCTCTAAAATCGCGTTACCCCTCACCTCACTAACTCATAAAGGAGAACCTTACAAATGGGGACCGAAACAAGAAGAAGCTTTCCAAACTCTAAAGCAGATGCTTTGCAACGCTCCCGTCCTAACCCTTCCCGATGGAAACGACGACTTTGTGGTATTTTGCGATGCATCCAACCAAGGTCTTGGTTGCGTTCTCATGCAACGAGGTCAAGTTATCGCATATGCCTCAAGGCAACTTAAGGATCACGTAAAGAATTATACGACTCATGATCTCGAACTTGGTGCCGTCGTTTTCGCTCTCAAAATTTGGAGACATTATCTTTATGGCACAAAGTGTGTTGTATTCACCGATCACAAAATTCTACAACACATCTTTGACCAAAAAGATCTCAACATGAGACAACGTCGATGGGCCGAATTACTTAGTGATTACGATTGCGAAATTC
Organism: Bidens hawaiensis; assembly: GCF_021521415.1. Taxonomy (NCBI): domain Eukaryota; kingdom Viridiplantae; phylum Streptophyta; class Magnoliopsida; order Asterales; family Asteraceae; genus Bidens; species Bidens hawaiensis. The sequence continues at coordinate 227,212 of NW_027494965.1, forward strand.
GCTACCACCCCGGTAAGGTGAATGTTGTAGCCGACGCCCTTAGTCGTAAAGTTAATATCAAATCCGTTCTGCTTAATAGCATCATCATTCAAACCGATCTCCAAGACCGCATCTATCGAGCCCAATGCACCTCCATTGATGAAGGCAATATGTATTATGAAATGTCATGTGGAGCCGAACTTCAACTTGAAACCAAACCCGATGGCTTGCTTTATTTCCTCAACCGTTTGTGGGTTCCCGATCGTGATGAACTTCGTACTTTCATTCTCGATGAAGCTCATATGTCACGATATTCCGTACATCCCGGTGCGGATAAAATGTACTTCGATCTTCGATCTATTTATTGGTGGCCGGGTATGAAAAAGGACGTAGAACTTTATGTATCGAAATGTCTTACTTGCTCAAAGGTTAAAGCCGAACATCAAAAACCTTTTGGTTTACTCGAGCAACCTCCTATCCCCGTTTGGAAATGGGAAGGCATCGCTATGGACTGTATCACCAAATTGCCTCCCACTAAAAAGCAAAATGATAGCATTTGGGTCATTGTTGATCGATTAACCAAATTGGCTCATTTCATCGATCCGCGAGAAGTACTCCGTTGAACAACTCGCTCAAATCTATGTTCGTGAGATTGAATGCCGCCATGGTATTCCATTGACCATCATTTCTGATCGTGACGCTCGTTTCACATCCCGTTTTTGAAAATCGCTTCAAGAAGCCTTGGGCACTCACCTCGATATTAGCACCGCTTACCATCCTCAAACCGAAGGCCAATCCGAACGCACAATCCAAACTCTCGAGGATATGCTTCGATCTTGTGTTCTTGATTTTGGTGGAAATTGGGATTCTCATCTCCCACCTATTGAATTCTTATACAATAATAGCTATCATTCTAGCATTGAGATGACTCCTTTCCAAGCTCTTTATGGTCGTAAGTGTCGTTCTCCGATTTGTTGGAATGAGATTGGTGAAGCCCAAATCACCGGTCCCGAGATGGTTCAAGACACTACCGATCGTATCGATCAAATCCGCAAAAATCTCCTTGCTGCTAGAAGTCGCCAAAAGAGCTGTGCCGACAAACGGCGAAAACCTCTTGAGTTTAATGTTGGCGACTTTGTCCTTCTCAAAGTATCCCCTTGGAAGGGGGTAGTCCGTTTTGGAAAGAAAGGAAAACTAGCACCCCGTTTTGTAGGCCCATTCAAAATCCTCGAAAGGATTGGAAAAGTGGCTTATAAACTCGATTTACCGCAAGAACTTGCCGGTGTTCATCCCACGTTTCATGTCTCAAACCTCAAAAAGTGCTTAGCCGAAGGTAACCTCCATATACCTCTCGACGAAGTACGTATCGATGAAACCTTGAAAATGATCGAAAAACCCGTTGAAATCGTGGACCGCAATGAGAAATGAACCAAACATAGCCGCATCCGTTTAGTTAACGTCCGTTGGGAATCACGGCGTGGCGCTAAATTTACTTGGGAACGAGAAGACGTGATGAAGGAAAAGTACCCGCACTTATTTATTACGGATTCTTCTTAATTTCGGGACGAAATTTCCTAAAGTAGGGAAGACAGTAACATTCGTCATTTTCGATCTTTTTTGTATTTGTATTTGTATCAAAACCCGACCCGATTTGTAAACCAAATCTTTCACTAATATAAAATGTTGGATTTTTATGTTTCATAATCATCTCTTACCTTTTGGATTTGTTACTAGATTGTATTATTTAAACATTTTTTTAAAAAAAAAAACACATGCAAGTATTGATATAAAACAAGGAAAACAAGTTTGACTCATTCCCTATATAAACAACCCCATCCTCTTCATTATTCTTTGCTCATTCATCTTCTTTCTCTCCCAAATAAAGTTCATATCTCTAACCTCTAAGGTTCTTAATAATCAAGCAATAACCTTCTTTAATTCATGTTTGTTACTTATTAAATCATATCTTGTGGCACAACATATATATAATATGCACCCTCTGTTTCCTTCGGCTTTCATCTTCTTCGGGAGGTGATATGCTACAAGGCAAGGCTACATGGAGAACTCATTGTAATTCTTGTTTATGCTATTTTCCTTTAATGCTTTCCTAGTCTTGTTCATATTGTAAGTAGTTTAGCTTTTAATTCATGTTTAAAGAGTTTCATGGTATTGGTTATGAAGTCACTAGTCTCGGTTTTATCCCAAGATTAGACCCGAATCAAGACCGAACCAAGACCAAACTCTTGTTTACTAGTCTTGTTTATACTATTTCCCTTTAATGCTTTTGTTTATATTGTAAGTAGTTTAGTTTTAATCCATGTTTAAAGAGTTCCATGGTGTTGGGTATGAAGTCACTAGTCTCGGTTTCGTCCCGAGATTAGACCCGAATCAAGACCGAACCAAGACCGAACTCTTGTTTACTAGCTTTTGTTTTAAATAGTTTTGTTTACTAGTTTTGTTTAAAATAGTTAAATAAACATGTTTATGAAAGATTTGAACCTTGTAACTTCTAAAACCATTTTGATAGTTCTATGGTATTTGGGTATGTGGCAACCATCCTCGGTATCATTCCGAGTCAAGGACCGAACCAAAACCGAACTAAACCGAGTTCACTTGCCTAAGACACACAAGTGTGTTTTTGGCCATCGAAACTCATCTTTTCTTCAAGAATGTATTTTAAACTAATTTTAAGTATTTTATTAACTTACTTGGTGTGTCGGTTTCCAACTTGATCTTATAACAAGCTTGGACCGGTGATACCAAATACACACTTAACGGACGTTAAGGTTCTTCATAATAGAACTATATACTTGGTTAAGTCTTTCGATTTTATTGAGTTATCTCAAAACATTTTGGAAAGTTAAATTTGAGTTTAGTTAATTATCTAGACCCAAGTTAACAAATCCGAACACTCGATTAAAACCTTGTTTTGGTGTTCATATACCCAAAGGTCTTGCATTAGTGCATTATAACCCACATAAGTTACTTAACATAGGTTGAGTAATAATTATGAATGAAATACCAAGACCCGGTTTCGAGTAAACTTACTTTTTAGAATAATTCTTTAATTTCTCAAGTATTTACATTTTTAAACCATAAACTTCATTTATTTACTTTACTTGTCATATTTTATTTTAAACCCTTCCAAGTCTACCTACTAACTTAAGACCCGTTTAATCTAGGTCTTGCTCGTTAAACCCGATCTCTGATTATTCACGAATCAATCTTTCAAGTTACTTAGTTAACGTGAGTACATTTCATCCCCCGTTTTCACTTTTATCTTTTGGGGATAACATGCATACTTATTCAAAAAAAAATGATTTATATTATACTCATTTCTCAAACCACAAACTTTAGGGTATATGATGCTAGAATACTCGCTCTATTGTGTGTTATATGTCTCATATGATTTACGTGCGCGAGTGCTTTTATTTATAGTCTCATATACGTTTGTGGATTTCACTCATATTATATATACTCAAAACTATGAAATTGCTCACCAACATACGTGTTGACAAATGTTATTTTTTGCATGTTACAAGTTTGATTATTACTTGAGTTGGAGTTTGAAGACGTCATTCTATTTTGAAACCACTAGGTTATTAGAAGAATGAACAATATCTATTTCTTATGTTTTGATGTTATTTGTATGAACAATATGTGTTACTTTGGTGATTGAATGAAATTAATAAGTTGATTAAATATTATCACTTTAATAGTGTCTTGTGTATTTGTCCAGTCACGTTGCACCCCGGCATGTTCCGCCGCCTTTGATCGGGGTGTGACAATCCAATTACACTAAAATATTAACACATGGCTCTATCGATGTATCTATAGACTAACTATTGTTTCAAAATCCATATGTTTTTATACCAATCTCCTAATTTCAACAAATCATGTGGGCTGGGTGAAGAAAGTAAACTTGATTTTTGCATGTATGAAAAGAACTGGACTGTTGCTTCCATGTATCTGGCAAGAAGCTTCCTACTAATTCCTACTCTTGGCATTAATATATTTCTGATTTTATCTACACTTTCGCTATATAACTACTACGGAAAAACTTGACTTTCTTTTTAAAGAGGAATTTGGAGAATCTGGATTGGATTTTCTTGTCAGGTAATTAAATTTATCTTTATTATCATTATCATAAATAAAGTTATTTTTAGTTTATTAATTATGTATGTTGTGGTTGTAGGAAATATGAGTTTCTCGTAATTAAAGTCCTTTCCAATGTGGTATGTGGTAGAGGTGGGCAAATAAACCGGTTAATTGAACCGACCCGAAAACTGAACTGAACCGAAACCTAACCATTTGAAACCGTTGGCTTGGACCGGTTTGTAATTTTCTCCCCAAAACCGGTTAACCGAACTGAAACCGGTCAAAACCCGAACTGATACCGATCAAAACCCGAATGGAAACCAATTGTATACCGGTCAACAAGCCGGATTCAACCAACCCGAACCAAAACCGATCATAAATCGGTTTTGACTTTTGTTGACCAAACCAAACCGGTTTTAACCCAAACCGGTTTTGAGTTTTTCAATCAGTTTGTGCACCTCTAGCATGTGGTGTAGTGGTAACTAAATGGCGCGACTTTTGCACCTAGGCATTTTATTGTTCGTTTGCCCGTTAAAAAAAACTAGTTAAAAACACGGGCGTTGTGGCGTCACAAAATATGTTATTTATAGATGGTCAAATCACTATTCCGATAAATACAAAATATGGACCACTATCCACAAATGACAAAACTAACTGAATAACCTATTCCATTCAAATATTTTAAACAAATTGAGATAATATACAAATCATTTACAAAGCTCCGACTTTCCGTTTATACTCACTCCTTTGCAAGGTTACTGTCACTCACCTGCATTTCAAACACAGAAAATTGTAGGATCTTATGCACTATTTACAAAATCATACATTTTGCTAGAACTAAAGATACTGAAAGCAAGCATCTGTGCGTCTTAAATTATCTGCAAAACCAACTAAATTCGCTCAAACATCAAAGGCCCATCAGCTAAATTGTTAGAAGTTAAGATTAAGAAAATTGGCAATGCATAAATAAGGATAAATGGTCTTACTCACTGAAAGTAATGCAAATTTGAAGCAATGCCATCAAAAGTAATATGCTTATCCTCATTCATTGTTGTGACCATAATCTTATCTTTTAATGCAGTTACCTTCTCAGTGAAACAGAGACGAAGTGTTTCCAAAAACATTAAGCACACATAAATGAATTAAATAAGAAGTTGATGTGATTAAGAAAGGATAGCACACATACTAAGTGTTTCCAAAAACATTAAGCAGCTATTAAACAACTCCTATAGTTAAAAGCAAGTTGCATCGCATCAACTATTCATACATCAGTTTATATGCATAGCAAGACTAAACTTCCACATAACAATATAATGGTGTTAACCAAACAATACCTACAGTTGTGAAAACAAATATTACATACTGTTGTGAACAGATAAAATGCTATCTATTGTTGTGAATTAGATAATATATTGTAAATCAAATCGAATAATATACTTAGATCAATAGATTATGGGTGAAACGCTATACCTGAAATCATCGAACTTCTTAAGTCCGTTGCTTTAAATCGATTGTCAATTAGAACGACTGCTTTGAATAGTCAAATGAGACTGCTTGTAAGCGAACAAACAAACTGCGCTATAACATCAATGGAATTTCTTGTAGTCGAATGAGCATGTCGCTTGAAGTAAACCATGCTTTAGGTTACGACTTTAGGTTTTCTTAATTCATTTGATTTTCGTCCTCTGTTATTGTTATAATAACTCTATCTCGTAGTTCTGTCTTGAGGTTACGACTTTAGGTTTTCTTAATTCATTTGATTTTCGTCCTCTGTTATTGTTATAATAACTCTATGCTTTTTAGAGTGTATAATTTAATAATTATACACATTTATGAAATTCATCTTAATAATAAACTAAAGGTAGGGTGAATCAGATTGCTACAATTTGTTGTTTGAAACATGGTTGTGGTATCTGTCTATGGGGGGAGGGTTAGTATACAATAATCATCGCGTATCGTACATTACGTATGCAAATTACACTCGAGGTTATCACACGGGTGCAAACGAGCCGAGTCGTTTTAAGTTCCGCTCGTGAGTAGATTTTTACGCTCGAGCTCTGCTTGTTTACTATTTATCAAATTTTTTTATATAATTATAATTATTTTTATATTTTTTTCTATTATAATTTTTATGTATAAAATAATATATATTTATTTTTTCATAACATTATATATATTAATCAATAATTATTAAATATATATTTTAAAAATTATATAAATGGCGGCTCGTTTAGGCTCGCGAGCCAGCTTGAGCTCGATAAGTGAAGTTCGGGCTCGGGTTTGTTTATTAAACGAGCTAACTTTTAGGCTTGAGCTCGGGCTCAGGCTCAGGCTCAGGCTCAATTAAGCTCGGCCCTATCGAGCTTTTTAACAAGTCGAACTCGAGTAGCTCTGCTCGTTTGCACCCTCGTAATAACATCCAATTACGCTCAAATCCATATTTGTTTTTCATAGTTACACTCAAAAAAGTTTTTCGTTAAGAATAATTAAAAAATTGATGGATTGATGATCCAAATCTATTTGTTTGGACTTTGGATATAGATTGACGATTTTGAGATCATGTGATGTGATTTCTTGGATCAATCTCATGGATATAGGTTGTCTTGTATGTAATGTATGATAAGACATTATTGTATTAGATCTTTTACGTATATATATGCATGTTAGAAAAATTGCATGTACATTCCAATCCAATTACTCGCTATTCGCTTGTCCCTATCCCACTACCCGACTAGTGGCTAACGAGTGGTTTGAAAGCATAATTTATACGCTGAATATGCCTACTTTTATAAATTTGGATTTATAGCAGTGGAGGAGGCTGTAATTAAGTCTTCACAAAAATAGGCAAATTTACATAATCCCTTCCCAAATAGGGATATTTGTCATTCGAAATCAAACCAAATGGCCAATTGTAGCAATTTATTCCTTTCTAATTTTTGTTTTAAGTTTATATTATTATCTTTCCTATTTATATTGTAAGTGACTTGAGAAAATTTGTATATGATCATATGCTTTATCCATAAATTATCAACACAACTAATATGCAAATATTTTTCTCCCATCTGGTTATGTTACATAATTCATAAGCTTATTATGAGCTAGTAAACATACACATATGCAACAAGTAGTAGCTAAAGAAAATGCTCAAGGGACAGTAATTTTCTGGAACTGTCCTTTGCCATTGTAGTATGTTGCATTCCCTACCTTTTTAATAAAATGTGTATGTAACAACTTCAGTTTTGTTGTAACATATTGTACTGGTGAATGGTGATGTAGACTTTGGAGGTTTATCTTTCATTGTGAAGAAGGCCAACACTTGAGGACATTGGCATGAGTCGTTATGTTAAATTCGAAGACACTGACATGAGGCATGATTGTTGTTTCGTTTGATAAACTTTTTACGTTTGAATTCCCAATTCTGAATCTCAGACAATTGTGAACAGGATTCAGGACAAGCGCGCAAAACGACAAAGCTCGAGGAGAATAGTAAGTACTGATTCAAAGATGAAAGTTGAAAGTGATTCGATGAAGCTTTTTGATCCAGAGAGTGAATCTATTCTGAAGTGGAACAAAACGTTTCTATTATTTTCTGTGATGGCACTGTCTTTAGACCCTTTATTTTTATATATTCCTGTAATTAATGGCGCCCAAAAGTGCCTTGACATGGACCGGAATTTGGCAATTGTTGTGTGTGTTTTTCGTTCTTTTTTTGACATATTATATGCAGCTCACATCATCATCAAGTTTCAAACTGCGTATGTTCCTCGTTATAATCACATATTTGGGAGAAGAGTATGCATAAACGACCGTCATTATGTGGCAGAACACTACCTAAGATCCTACTTCATCATTGATGTGTTAGCAGCACTTCCCCTTCCACAGGTGTGTATGTCTGTTTTCTATTCTTTTAGACCTGAACGTGTCCATCGCATGATATCTTTATGATTTGTGTGCAGTTTGCAGTTTTGGTAATCTTCCGAAATTTAGATGGGCCAACCTCATTTCCGAAGGAAAAGCTTTTGAAGTTCATTATCTTCTCTCAATATGCCCCTCGAATTATACAAACTTCATTGTTCTATCAGAAAGTGACCAAAGTTTCTGGTTTTCTTATTGAAAAAGCATGGTCTGGAGCTGCTTTTAACTTCTTTCTCTATGTGCTTGCTAGTCATGTAAGTACTATTTCATGTTGTTCAGTTTATATTACAAAAAATATGTATCTACTCTTTTGATGGTAAGAGAGATATTTTATAAACAGGTAGTTGGAGCCCTTTGGTACTTGTTTGCAGTTGAAAGTGAACTGAGATGCTGGCATATTGCGTGTCAAAGGCATAACTGTCACTCCAATTATTTATATTGTGGAAAAGGCCGTGTTGGAGATTATGGATTCCTCAACACTTCATGTCCTCTTCTTGAACGGAATGAAATCAAAGATTCAACTAACTTTGATATTGGCATATTCCTTGATGCTCTTCAAACTCGTGTATTAGAAACTAGGGATTTCGGACAGAAAATTTTGTGTTGTTCATGGTGGGGCTTGCAAAGTCTAAGGTTAGTAATCAACTAATCACTATGTATCACGTGTCATATGTGAACAAACAAGATTAGTCCTAACATCCTTATATCTAAAAAATGTTCTATTTGGATACAGTTCTCTTGGTCAAGGCCTTAAAGCAAGCACTTTCTATGGAGAGATTCTTTTTGCTGACTTTATTGCTGTTATTGGGTTGGTTCTATTTGCTTTGCTCCTTGGCAATATGCAGGTTTGTGGACTTACCTGTTTGGTCTTGTTTTATAGTCCTTGACTTTTGTTACCATCTAAAAATCCTTGATTATGTTCTTTACTTCATATATGGGACACAATACGTTTATTTATTATCCAATCCTTTTTTTTATTTTTCATAAGTAACATGTTAGTAACAATTGTTTCCACGATATTTTTGGGTTTCATTTTGGGATAAGGTTTTTTGCTTTATTATAAGTGGCTTATTCGTTCACAGTAAACCTTTACTTTTGGCTTATTTTTTCTGCTAAGCTAAAGAAGCATTGGCTACCGGGCCCGGCTGTCCTTGCATGTGCCCTTGCCTGGGGTCGGCTGGCCTAAGTTTTGCTAATGCCTACAGAGCCCAACAATCTTACACTTGGACTCTTGGAGGCTTCAAACACTTTAAGGAGTCACATTTGATTCTCACCATAGTTTAAGAACTTTTGGGATATTGGCTTTGACTTGCGAACTGCCAACTACCCCGAGCTCTGATACTACTTGTCATAGTCTTTTCAGTGATGCATCCTTGGAGGCTAGAGGACCCACCTATTTGTCTCACTTATGATCACGGGCTAGTGCTTTCGTTTTACCGTGGACTCATAATGGGATCCCAAACTCTCCAGCGGAATCCAAGAAGCGCAAACACTTCTGGTGATTTAGTGCGAGTTAATCATTTAGTCAATCTCGTAGTAGCTTGGAGCCTATGCGCTTATCAGGGCTTAATACCTTAAATATTTGGGGCCTAGGACGAGTTTTAAAACGGCCCCCCTAAAATCGCGTCCTCAATTATGTGATAGATAGTTTGACAATTTTACCAATAGGGCGTTTAAAAAGCCCAAAAAGGACCAAAAAAAATAATAATAATAAACAGGTTACTAAAATGACTCATATAAAACACAAATGAAAGTTTTTTTCTTTAAAAAAACACCACTTGTAGGATTTGAACCTATGACCTTTGATTTCTTAGTCTAACATACAAAGTTATATATAAAATATAAATATTTTTTATATAATTATGGGCCTCTAGGGAGAGTGGGCCTGGGTCCGTCGCCCTCCCCGCCCTCCCTTTGGGCCGAGCCTGGCGCTTAAGTTTAACTTTGGTAGATGTGATCTTAAAAGATTTGGCCTGTCCATTAATCTAAATAAGCACACACGAAAATATCTTTTGTCTTATACAAGACTATAAGATGCAGTTTGTTTTTTAACAGGTAAAATGTCTGCAATTTGCGACTCTGCGGACCACATCTGCAGACCTTTGTAGAAGAATAGACAACAATTTTATAAGTGAAAAAGGAAAACACCCACCCTTTGAACCCACTATAAACTTACGGTGAATCCACCTTAAACATGTCTACGGTGCCTCATTCTAGTGTAGAGCCAGCGTAAAGCCATTGCAAAACAGAAGAAAAGTAAATTTATATGTATCATAGATATCCCAGTTGTGATGTGAAAGACGTGCCCCACAGTTTGAACCCAGTCCACAAATTGCTCAATTAGGGTAGATTGCTTCATTGTTTTTCTATAGTAAACATTCTGTATCATTATTTCTTTTAAAGTTATTATAAAATATTAACATGATTTGAGTTTTGTTTCGTTCAGCTTTGCCATATAGATGTATAGATATAGGATGACCTATCTAATCATCAAGATACATTGCCAATGTTTGTTAAAGCAGGATTCACCTTCTTACTGTAGGTACCAATGTTTGAAATGATGGATGAACGTTTGTTGGATGCCATGTGTGACCGTCTAAACCTAGTTCTTTACACGAAGTGTAGTTACTTAGTGCGAGAATGTGATCCAGTACAGGAAATGCTGTTCATCACACGTGGTGAGGTACAAAGCATAACAACCGATGGTGGAAGGACTGGCTTCTATAATTGCTAACTGTTGTATTATCCTCGAATATTTGAAGTTATTTCGCAGATGGGACTATGTTTGACAAGTGACTCCTTAAAGAATCGGTCAAAGACGTGAGGAGTAATGGCTAGGAGATCAAGTCCAACACATAACTCCGCATTTAAAGCCATTAAACCACGTGATTAATGCATGAAACGTTTTTATTAAAGACAAGGGCGGATTTCCCGGGATAGCAGTTGTAATCTTTTATTATATATGAGCTGATAATATCATTAGAACACACCTTCACTCACCTAGCTACTAGCATACACTGTAACACATAGTTCACGATCACTTATCAGCTCCACCATTTGTAATCACCGATTTTATTATTAATATAATTGACGGTGATAGTTTTCACCGTCCGGGGTTTTTTGTGCCGGAGATTAAAATAATCAAGTGTTAATTCGACCAAAGATTACATTCTTAATCTTTGACCGAAGCAATTTGACCAAAGATTACGTTGTTAATTCTTGATTGAAACAAAGATTATCATAATCAAGGGTTTTTTCCCTCGTGATCAAATCATCGTGTTCACTTTGTTTTCGATAAGCACTCTACCTCACGTACTAATTTGATCAAAAATTACTTTGTTAATTTTTTACCGAAACAATTTGGCGCCCACCGTGGGGCAAGCAGTGCTTTGATCATTATTAGCTCTCAAACTAAACCCTACTTCCAGTATCCACAACATGTCTTCCCAACCAAAAATCGTTTTCTCCTCTGTCGCAGCTTCGGAATCCTCAGTGAGGCCACCCATGCCTCCTCCTCCTGCTGGTGGTATCCCGAAGAAGCCTGACAACATCCAAAAGAAGACCGCTACTCCTGTGTTCTCGGGATCGAAACCATCTTCCTAGGATCCCATCATGGTGTCCAACAATGACCTTCTGTCTATGTATAAACGGATGCAGGAATAGATGGATCGACATAACAAAACCAACCAGATGCTGGTGAAGGAACTAGAAGATATCAAGAAAGCCAAGAAGCCATCGGAAGAATTCACACCACTAATCCCGAGATCTCTGGATTTCACTCCTCCAGGATCTTCAGGATTGGTGCATCCAGAGCCGACCACGGCGTACAACTCTGGACTCCATCTTTCCAGCATTTGGGGTCTACGGGATTGCACTTATATGGATCTCAAGGATACCCGTATGCGTCATCTGCTGGGCCTTTTCAACATGCAGGATCCTCAGGATTGTCACAGCCGGGAGGACCCTTCGGATTGTTCCAACAGTCTGGATCCTCAGGATTGTTCCAACAGTTCGGATCCTCAGGATTGTTCTATCAGGCTGGTCCTTATCAGCAGGCGGTATCTTCAGGATTAGCTCAAGCTCAGCAGCCCTTAGGATCCTCTGATGTGCACCAGGGATACTTTATCCCGATGCAGGCTAATGCTCCAACTGCTCCGTTTACCAACCCTGGAAATACTATGTTTGGGAATACGAGCTACAACGCCCAGACCGTTCCTCAGAATGTTAATCAGGGTAACTCTTTCAATACTATTCCATTTAATGCTAATCAAGGATTTTTGCAGGATGCAGGCATAAGTTCGAGTTTAGCTCGAGAATTTCAGAAGCTTAAGGACATGATATCGAATGTCCCCGGCATAATCCGTCCCATAGCTGAAGTTCCCACTGATAGACACAGGATATCCCAGTTTGTGCCATCAATTAGTGACGTACAGATCCCAAAACGGTTTCAAACCCCAAATATGAAACTATATGATGGCTCAACGGATCCTGAGGAACACATCGCACAATATATAGAACGTATGGAGATCAATCCAATCCCTATGGAAATCAAAGAGGCATGTCTTTGCAAAGGGTTTGGGTCTACCTTGACCAGAGGAGCCATGAAATGGCTACTGAGTATTCCTCCTAACACTATCACTTCTTTTTCTCATTTAGTTAACATGTTTAATAACTAGTTTTCTTGCAGTAGAACCTTTGAGAAAATGACAGGTGATCTTTATTGGGTTACCCAGAATCCTGGGGACTCATTGAGAGATTTTATTACCAGGTTTAGTAAGGAGTCGCTGGAAAATCCAAATCTAAACCCAGCTTCAGCAGTGGAAGCTCTCAAGTTGGGGTTAGAAAAGGGCTCCTGTTTCTATGATGATCTTGTTATGACTCCATGCAGGTCATTAGACGAAGAAAGAAGCAGAGCTCTGAGGTTTATCAGGCTAGAAGATGACAAGAAAAACTTTAAGGTCGATATGCCGAAGTATGATCAGACGAACAGGAAATCCGAATCCCCGGAAAATCATATCGAGCAAAACCTTACTACAATCCTGATAACCCCAGGATTAATGCAATAGATGAGGAAAATGATGAAGAATATCCTAAGATCTCTGAATATTGTTTTTCTGTTGATATTGGTGGATTAATGTGTGCCATGCAGGATTTAGGTGAGAAAGCCAGGTGGCCAAGAGCCTTGAAAGACAAATCAAAATGGTGTGCCTTCCACGAAGACTTTGGGCACTTGACTGATGATTGCATTGCACTCAGAAGGGAGATCAGCTATCTTCTCAGCAAGGGCCACTTAAAAGAGCTACTTGGCAATAAGAAGGGAAGAGAGCAAGATCCCGAGAAAATTCCTGAAAAGCCGACTCCTCCACCAACGGATGCAAAAACAATCATGTTCATATCCGGAGGATCTGACATCTGTGGAACCTCTTATTCTGCTGCAAAGAGAAATGCTGACCAAAGAAAGTTAGAGGTGGCTGACAGACCAACAAAGATATATGTTCTCACTCAAGAGAGGATTATATCCTTTGATGAAAGCGATAGAGTCGATGTTCAGGATCCTCATCATGATAGTTTGGTAATAACTTTATATGTGGCTAATCATTATGTACGCAGGATTCCTCATAGAAGGGGAAGCTCTGTCAACATTATTAAATTAGACGTGCTGAAATAGATGAATATTCCAGAGGATGAGATCATCCCTAGTTCCTCGGTATTGGTTGGATTCAGTGGAGAAACTAAGAACACTATTGGGGAGATTAAGCTCCCAATATATGTTGAAGGGGTAAATAAAATGCAAAAATTTTGTGTTATTGACTGTTTGTCTTGTTGCAATATTATATTAGGCAGGCCCTGGATACACGACATGAAAGTAGTACCCTCCACTTATAACCAATGCGTGAAATTCCCAAGTCCGTGGGGAGTTATCAAAGTCATCAGTGACCAACAAGACGCAAAGAATTGCTACACCTCTTCCATGAAATGTACTGCCAAACCTCAGCAGGCATAACAATTACAGAAGCCAGCACGAGACGATGGAGGCCAGGGAAAAAGAAATTAAAGAAGTACCTCTTCATCTCGAGGATCCTGAAGTCAAGGTGCTGATAGGAACAACTATTCCTGAGGATATTGAGTCGAATTTACTCAATTTCCTCAAGTCAAGGCTATCAATATTTGCATGGAAACATGAGGATATGACAGGTATTTCCAAATATATTATAACACATAAACTTGGAATTGATAATTCTTTCAGGCCAATCCATCAAAAAAGAAGAAAGTTTGCACCTGAGAGAAACATAATCATTCAAGAAGAAGTATAAAGACTTTTTAAAAGCGAATATGATTAGGGAAGTTCAATATCCCTGATGGTTAGCAAACATGGTGGTTGTACAGAAAAAGAATGGAAAATGGAGAGTTTGTGTAGATTTCACATACTTGAATAAGGCCTGCCCTAAAGACCCATTCCCTTTACCACACATAGATTCAATGGTAGACGCTACAGCCGGCCACAAAATGCTGACATTTATGGACGCATCGTCAGGATTTCAGCAAATCCAAATGGAGCCCTCAGATAAAGAAGACACGGCCTTCATGACTCCCACATGTATTTATTATCATGTTGCTATGCCCTTTGGACTTAGAAATGCAGGTGCAACCTATCAGAGGTTAGTTAACATGATGTTCAAAGAGAAACTGGGGGACACGATGGAAGTCTATATTGATGATATGGTTGTGAAGTCCAAGAAAACCGAGAATCATCTTCAAGATCTTAAGACCGCATTTGATATCCTTGACAAATACAACATGAAGCTGAATCCTTCAAAATGTCATTTCGGTGAAATCTGGCAAATTCTTGGTATACATGGTCACCAAAAGGGGAATAGAGGCGAGTCCAGAACAGATACAAGCTATCCTGAATCTAAAATCCCCAACATCAGTCAAGGATGTTCAAAGGCTAACTGGCAGGATAGTAGCGCTCAACAGATTCATATCCAAATCCTCAGAAAAGTACAAAGAATTTTATGATATCTTGAGGAAAAATAGGAAGTTCGAGTGGACCAGTAAGCACGAGGAAGCTTTAACATCCTTAAAAGCTTATCTTTCTTCTGCTCCTCTACTGTTTTGGCTAAGGATCTCGAAGGTCAACAACATCCCATATATTATGTAAGTAAAAGTCATTTGGATGCTGAAACCAGGTATTCTTATCTTGAGAAATTAATTTTAGCACTTATTATGGCATCTACTAAACTTAGACACTATTTTGAAACTCACCCTATATGTGTTAAAACTAATTATCCTATTAAGTCTGTTTTGAGAAAACCAGAAATGTCAGGTAGAATGGCAAAATGGGCAGTAAAGGTAAGTGCATACGATATAACATATGAACTAGGACTGCCATCAAATCCCAGGCATTAGCAGACTTTGTGGCTGATTTCACCAGTGAACTTAAAGAAAAAGCAGACTTGGAAGTCCAAACTTGAAGAAACCAAATATAAGTGGACTCTATACACTGATGGTGCTTCAAATGTTAAAGGAACAGGTCTCGGGATTCTGCTGAAATCGCCACATGGGAACATTATACCTCAATCCATATCCTGCGGATTTCAAGCCACAAATAATGAGGCAGAATATGAAGCTTTGATAGCATGATTACAACTAGCAATCGACATTAAAATCAGGTTTATTCAATTATATGTTGATTCGTTATTATTAACTAATCATTTTAATGGTTCATATACTGTTAGAGGAGAAAGACTAATGAAATATCTAGAGCTAGTAAAAAAACTAGCAAAGTGTTTCGAAATGTTTGATATTTCACAGGTACCTAGAGAAGAGAATGTTGAAGCAGATGCCCTAGCATATTTAGCTTCATCCTTCAGGATACCGGAAGGTGTCAAGATCCCTATCATACATATCCTGAGCCCAGCAATAGAAAAGCAAGGTATCAATGAAATATCAGAAGATGGTAAAGATATGGGAGTCACGAATCCTGAGGATAATGAAAATTCTTGGATTGTCCCGATCAGGAAATATATTCAAGAGCTTTTCGCACAAAGGTAATCCCATATACTATAATGAATGATATATTATACAGAAAATCTCTTGCAGGACCATATCTTAGGTGCTTGGAGAAGGCAGAAGCTCAAGAAGTTCTTCAGGATATTCATGATGGAGATTGTGGGAATCACACTGGGGCAGAGCACTATTCTCCAAAATCCTGAGGACGGGGTATTTCTGGCCAACGATGAAGAGGGATGCTATGAATTATTCTCAGAGATGTGATGCATGCCAAAGACATAGCAACATTTTGCACCAGCCAGCGGATCCATTATATCCTATTATATCCCCTTGGCCTTTCATGAAGTGGGGTATGGATATCGTGGGGAAATTACCAAGAGCCCCAGGAGGAAAAGTCTTTATGTTGGCTATGACGGATTATTTCTCGAAGTGGATCGAAGCAGAAACCTTTGTTCAAGTCAGAGAGAAAGAAGTTATCTCATTCATCAAGCGCAATATCCTGACAAGATTTGGGATCCCGGCATATATAGTGTGTGACAATGGCTCGCAATTCATCGGCAAGAGAACAACTAACTTCTGTGCCAGTTGGGGAATCAAGATGATCACATCAACACCTGTCCACCCTCAGGCTAATAGACAGGCTGAATCTAGCAACAAAATCATTATCAATAACCTGAAGAAAAAGTTGGGGTCTAAGAAAGGAAAGTGGGCCGAAGAACTACCTTTTGTTATTTGGGCAGATAGAACACTTTGAAGAATGCTGCTGGTCAGACTCCTTTCTCATTAGTATTCGGAGCTGAAGCAGTTATCCCCACAGAGATGGTTATCCCGACGGCCAGAGTCAGTCATCAAAATCCCGAAGATAATACTCGAAGTCTACTTGAAGATCTAGATGCGATAGAAGAACTTCGGGATTTGGCAAAGATCAGAATGGCCTCTTATCAACAGAAGATAGCAAAGTTCTACAACAAGAATATCAGAGTTCGAAGGTTTCAAGAAAGGGATTTGGTTCGCTGAAAAGCTTTTCAGAATACTACAAATCCTACGAATGGAAAGCTTGCACCAAAGTGGGAAGGTCCTTACTTGATTGAGTCAGAAGCAGGAAAGGGGGCATACAGATTGTCTACTTTGGATGGTGACTTGTTACCAAGGGCTTGGAATGCTATACACCTCAAAAAATATTTCATGTAAGACTTCTATCCCGAGGATAACTGTTATACTAAAATGTTAAGGTATGTATTCGAATTTATACTTTTATCATTTTCAATATTATTATTCTTCAAACAAGGTACTGACATAAGCATCGGAGGGGTGTTAGCAAGGCTAACACCCACCCCTCACTTAGAGTTGACTGTTTTGGAGATATGTGGAACTCTCATATGGAATAAGGTTAACTTGGGCCTTCGACGCCAGTTTATAAGGGCCGTGTCGCCAGCTTAATCTTAAGGTATAAGGGGTTTTCACCTCTTCTAAGGTTTAAGGGATTTTCATCTCTTCATAAGATCGCCTGTAGCGCAGATTTATTCAGCCTTAGTTAGATAGGCGGGGCCAGCACATGAAATATAGTGACTTGTTACCTCGTTATCCTCGGCTATTGGTATGAATCTTGAGGTTTAGGGGGTTTTCACCTCTTCTTAAAGTCGCCTGTAGTGTGTTTGATCAGCCTTAGTTCGAGAGGCGGGGCCAGCACATGAAATATAGTGACTTGTTACCTCGTTATCCTCGACTATTGGTTTGAACCTCAAGTTTATGGTAGATATACCATAACTAAGGTTTAGGAGATTTTGGACCGTTATAGTTACGGCCGCCGTTCACCGGGGCTTCGGTCGCCGGCTCCCCTGTCATCAGGTCACCAACTTCCTTGACCTTCCGGCACTGGGCAGGCGTCAGCCCCATCTCTTCTAAAAGGGCCTCGTCGCCAGTTCATTCCTAAGGTTTAAAAGATTTTCATCTCTTCTAAAAAGGCCTTGTTGCAAGTTCGTTTCTAATGGTTTAAGATATTTTTCATCTCTTCTAATGGGCCTTGTCGCCAGTTTATTTAGGCCTTGTCGCCAGATTGTTGAGGCCTTGTCGCCAGAATTTCTAAAATTACTTTCAGGATAATGTTGATATTACAATTTCATCGCTATATCCCCAGGATTGGAGGATCATCTTAAACAATGGTCTTATTGCAAAAATAAGATGGTCTAGACATTATCAAGGTTAATTGATATACGATTCTGGTATGATTTCCTATTTGTGAATATTCTATCTTTCGAATTCTTTACAAGATAAAATTTATGACTTGTTATTGGTTTATTGAGTTAAACTTAAGTGATTATTAAAGAATTTCATTTCTAATAAACTTAATTTTTTATCTAATAACGGGAACATGGATTTAGAAGGACTGATCTATTCTCGTAATAATGTTAACTTTATTCGGTACTAAATCATAAAATTTTGGTGCTACACGGAAAACAGTTTATCATTAGAAAATTTAACAGTTGAAATTGGTATAAACAGCTGTCAAATTTTGGGGACAATTGTTAGGGCCCAAATTTTATAGTCGGATCTATGCTCAGGATCCCAATATGTTCAGGATTCTTGAATAAGTTTAGTATCCTGAGTATTAATACTAATAAATAGATAGTTCTCTCTTGGTGTTGATTTATAATTGCATATATTAATTGTTGATTTAGTCCAAGCGAAATACACGGTTGGTGGTTGAAGAAAACGCGTCAAATGTTTTATAACATTTAAGAGTAAAGGCCAATTAATGGTTAACGGTCAAATATTGACTGAATGCTAAAATCTCGCACTAATAGTTAATATTAGCACGTGGAAGAACTCTATTATTTTCAGGAATCATTTCTATGTTTAAGGATCCCGGATTTACTAACAGGTTTTCAATATTCGATATCCTCGATAATTGCTAACTGTTGTATTATACTCGAATATTTGAAGTTATTTCACAGATGGGACTATGTTTGACAAGTGACCCCTTAAAGAATCGGTCAAAGACGTGAGGAGTAACGGCTAGGAGACCAAGTCCAACACATAACTTCGCATTTAAAGCCACTAAACCACATGATTAATGCATGAAACGTTTTTTATTAAATACAAGGGCGGATTTCCCGGGATAACAGTTGCAATCTTTTATTATATATATGAGCTGGTAATATCATTAGAACACACACCTTCACTCACCTAGCTACTAGCATACACTGTAACACATAGTTCACGATCACTTATCAGCTCCACCATTTGTAATCACCGATTTTATTATTAATATAATTGACGGTGATAGTTTTCACCGTCCGGGATTTTTTGTGCTGGAGATTATAATAATCAAGTGTTAATTCGACCAAAGATTACGTTCTTAATCTTTGACCGAAGCAATTTGACCAAAGATTACGTTGTTAATTCTTGACCGAAACAAAGATTATCATAATCAAAGGTTTTTTTCCCTCGTGATTAAATCATCGTGTTCACTTTGTTTTCGATAAGCACTCTACCTCACGTACTAATTTGATCAAAAATTACTTTGCTAATTTTTGACCGAAACACTAAGGTGTTTGGAGTTTGATTGTTGGAGGGTCGGGCATGACCTCTCTAAAGCGTCTTAACTTAAGACTCTTAAGGTTATACCAAATTCTACGATTTTATGTTCATTTGTATTTAACGCGTCACGTACAAACTCGCTTAAATATTAGTATGCAATAGGGTTTGAGTTTGATTAACTTTTGACTTGTGTTGTTCAAGTATTAAATGGCACTGATTTTTTAATGACGAAATTTCCCTTTTTCGTGAACTGAATACTTTATATTTTAGGTGACTTTATTATAAAGACTTTGGATATGTTGTTTTGTTAGGCAAGTATGAAGACTTTGGATTCGGATTACATTGCAAGTATGAAGATTGAAGTCGTGTCTCTTGGGTTGCAAGGATGAAAATTAGAGTTTGTGAACTGAATAGTTGAAACATGATTTTTGTATGCTGATTGCATTTGTGGTGCTTTGAAACATGATTTTTGGATATTTTGAAACCTTTTTTAAATATATTATTTGGTTTTGCATCTATTATTTGGTTTTGCATCTATAAAATACTGTATATATGTGTATGTTGATGTATATTTGAAGATTTGTAGCTGTATATATATATATATAATTTGGTTTTGTATATATATTGTTTCCAGCTAATTAAAAGAAAAAGAATTGAAGCTAAAAGGTGCGATTAAATCATATGTTAAAAGATGCGGTTTGGTTATTCAGTTTAGGATGTATAAAAGGTGCGGTTATGACTATGCAGGTTAGATGATGCGGTTTTTTAAAAGGTGCAGTTCCTATATTTAAAGATTCGATGCTATTTGGTGTGGTCCTAGAATCGCACCTTTTGGCCAAAATAACCGCATCTTATGGTTGTTTTTGTAGTGTAAACTATTGCATTTACCGGCATGAGTTTTAAGTCTTAAGATTCTATGCGAGCACCATACCCCGTCACTCACAAAAGCATCATTGTATCCAACTCCCTTATACAAGTAACAATATAAGCAATACAGCTTATCCGTTTTGACACTATATTTCAACCAATTTCCATGCTCTTGTGTGTACCAATCCTTATTAGAACGTTTTTCTTTACCACTAATATCTGTTTGTGGAAACTCATGCTCTGTTGGTTGACATGGACCTCTAAGCAAATACGTTTGTCTAATTTCATCTTTTTGACTTGGATGATAAGATGAAATTGGTTTCCTTTCCGAAGGATCCCATGGAAGGTCATTCAAATATATTCTTGAGGTTGTTTACTACTTGAAGATGATGATTGAATGTTTGATGGTTCACTTGAGAAATATATTTTGATATTCATAATGCTTACAAATCAAATTTAAACATCACTAATTTTCTAATTCAATTAACAAACTTCAACATAATCATTATTTCTAATTGTAATTTCAGTAAATAAACAAGAATATTTGAAGCAAAACATCAAAACATACCTTACTGTGAAGACTAGAGTGAAGGAGAGATGGAGACTAGGGATGGAGAGGAAGGCCGAGGATGTTGTGGCGGAAAGAGAAGGCTGGCGGCGACCGACGGTGGATTGCGGCAATGGATTATTAGATGGGGGGGGGGGGCCTAGGGTGTGAACTGCAGGCAAGTTGTGTGATGTTTTGTGTGTGTTAACGACGAGTAATAATTAAAAAACCTAACTTAGGTGGATAAAAAAAGGGAAAAAACGGGAAATAAAAAAAATTCAGGCGATGTGGTAGAGGTTCAAACCTGGGTTATCAGGATTAAAAGGAGGAGTGTTACCACCAGACCAGAGTTCTAGATTGTATATGGGTTCGCTCTCAAAATATATATGGGTTCACTCTCAAATATTATACCTATATACCTATATTCTATATAAATTTCAAAACTCAGTGGGTTCTTGTGAACCCGTATATTACTATATTGATCCGCCCCTGGTAGGGGTCTCTCATTTGCGATCACCCAAGCTCTTGTAACCATCAATTCTTTGCAACTTATACTTCCAAAAATATAACCATCTTTGTTGTCTACTTGAGTTCAAGTATTACAAGCATCATTCTCTTGCTCAAATAAAAGGACCAACACTTCTTTACAAGACTTTCGCTACTAAAACACTACAAACCCGACCACCAAGGCTTATATAGGGTCCCGTTTTGTATTATAGTCTTTTGTATTATTTCGTGTTGTTAACATTGTAATTTACTTGTTTTCTGATTTGTTTTATGAACGTTTGGGCCTGAGGCCATGTTACGTTGAGCCAATTGGGCCAGTAATAGTAGATGAAAGCATGGAATCCTATAAATAGGTTAGACATTCCCATGCAACATAACGTTATGCAAAAATTCCATCTTATCCATTCACCAACTCACTCTCTACTCTTACTCTCTCTCTCTCTCTCTCTCTCTCATTTAGGGTAAATAACCAAACACTTCAAGATCCGAGATCTCTAGTGTTTGCTAATGATTTCCGCTAGCTAGTAGGTGAGATTGATTCAAGAACAAGTTGTTAGATCTGGTTAGAGGTACCTACAAATTGTATCAAAGCGGGTCGACTCAACTGATTTAACTTTGTTCTTGATGTTCAGGTTCGAATTCCGCGATTACACAAACCGAGACATAAATTTCTTGAAGACCCATTGAAGTTTTAAAAATAAAGTTTGAAGATCTTGGAAATAAGTTGGAAATAATTGTGCTTAGAGTTCATCTTTGTAGATCCGGCGTTTCAGAACCCTTCCGCCATGTGCCGAAATTCCGGCGAGCCTTGGGTTATTTTCTAGCAACGATTTCTGAGTTTGGAGATGTAAAAATAAAACTATGATATTCAGTATGTATATAGTGAGTGTCGGTTATCTTTGTTTGTTGTGGGAGGTCGGTATTAAGGCGACGGTATTCCGATTCATGGTGATGATAGCAGTTTTCAATGGTGATGAGGCTGGAGCTCGGTTTTCCGACCGATGGTAGCCGACAGTAGTTTTTATAGGAATATCATTTTTTCGGCTAGAGGATCATCGGTGGTGCTTGGTGGTGATGGAGGTTATGTTGAATCTGGGTTATGTCGGTGTTGAAGGATGGCTGTTCCGTCGGTGGCAGGCGGTTGATTAGTTGATGATGATGTCGGAATATTTTCAAGCGAATAACCTCAGCGGTTGGAGTCACACCGGGCGCGGAGATTTCACTGGAACTGGAGCAGGTGGAGAAACCAACAACGTCGGAGGAGTTTCCAGCGGCGGTGATGCTGGGGTGGAGAGGTGGCCGGAGGTGGGGTGAGAGAGGAGAGAAGACAAATAGTTTCTGGCCGGAGAATGCCTTTCCAGTGGAGGCCGACCGGTTTTCTAGTGAGCTCCGATTGGTTTTTCCGGCGGACAGTCACCGGAATAGCGATGGTTCCATCTTTCTTTTATGTTTTGTGCCCTAAATATAATGAAATGGGATTGGGCTACTTGGGACCTATATTTGGGCCTCCTACATGTTCCAGATTCACTTTGGGTTGTCATACAAAACTGTATTAATTTGGGCAGATCATGTGAAATAAATTGGGGCGACGACAAGAGTGTTGCTTGGGTTGACCAATGAAAGTCAATATTGATAGGGTTTTATGTCAAAAAAAGAGTTGATATCACAAGTCAAGGGAGTGATTGTAAGGCCAAATTATGTGACTTTTGATATCAAAAGATCGAAACCCATTAAATATATTATGGCCAAGAGAATAATTAAAGTGAGCGAGAAATCTGGATACGAGACGAGAGCTTCGGTGCACGTATTTAGCTTCAACGGGGAGGTGATCTTCTAGAATGTTAGGCTCTTATTGTTTTAGCTATAAATAGGGCCTTATGTTTGTCATTTATGTGTGTGTTTTCTTGTGTGTAAACAACCATCCTAGGGGAGTTCACCTTGAGTGGGATCGATTCGATTAATGTTATGAATCTTTTATAATTACCAATTACAGAGTCTTTCAATATTATCTTTATATTACGATCGTTTGTTTATACCCCACCCGTCTCGATCGCTTATCAAGAACAAAATCCTTTAACTTGTCGGATCCGACAAGTTCTAAGGCTGCATGAGAGTCCAAGAAATAACTTTGTGATGGTGATCCGTAGTGAGTGCAACATTGTAAGACCCGCGAAATACTGCAGTTGATCCAGATGAAAACTCGTTATCACAAGCTTCCAACATTGTGATGAGCCACTAATAGTGCAGATTCCCACTTTTTAGTCCTGTCATTATAGCCTTTACATTCCCATGTTTCTTTCACTATTTGGTCTAGGAACTGAGCACAATAATCACTCATATGTGGCATTATCAACGAGTAAAACAATTTGGATTCCCATACTATATTTTTTCAAATTTACCTTCTATCTACTTGTGCATTAATCAATGTAATTTTTTAGTAAGATTACTCTTTTATATGGGATATCTTAAATCCAGACATACATGCAAACTTAACAATTATTAGAAATATATTAATCTAGACTTTTGAGCAATTGCCAGTTCTCGGGTCGTCTTTTTTGTTTTGAATTTGGATTGTGGTTTCATTGTTGATGGGTAGATACACACGAACAGATAATATATATCTTAAATTGAATTAAACAAAGTGATAATGATATTGATTTGTATTGCATATAAACAAGTTGAATTTACAAAATGAACATATGGATTTATATGTGACTGAACAAGTCGCTATGAAGTGTTGCGTCCAATAAAGACTCAGGCTGGGAGTAACCATTAAATGCCGTTACCTATGACCGTCATCTCTAATACCTACAATATACACTAATTTGGGCATGTTAATGCTAAAGTATTAAAGCCCAAATATAAATAATTACATAACTTTGTCTTGTTTAAACATAAATAATAAACAAAAAAATGGGGCATCCTTTTAAATGGATTATAAGGTAACATTCACCCTCTTAATCCAATAAAAAGGTTGTGAGCCAAATCTTCAATAAGCAGCATGTTCTTCCTGCACGAGGAAGTAGTCTTCAAAGTGCTCAAATCTTCCAAAGCATCCAATTTGAGTTTATTGTCTTCCTCTTAAATGGATTATAAGGTAATATTCACCCCCTTAATCCATTAAAAGGTTGTGAGCCAAATCTTAAATCAGCAACATGGTCTTCCTTCATGAGGATTTAGTCTTCAAAGTTGTCCAAATCTTTCAAGGCATCCAATTTGAGTTCAATATCTTTAATGCTTTCTTCATTTTCTTTTTGTAACAAATCAGTAGCCATATCCTTTTCTTCATTTATTTAACCATCCTCAATTGCATTGCTTCCTCAGATGGTCCATAATACATATTGATGAACTTCTTGAACATAATGAGCACCAACTGAATCACATACCCAAAAGCAAGCAAGCACCTGACACCATTTAGAAAGCAACATAGAAACCTGCAGAATACACACATTTGTATTATCATTCTGGTTTCTAGTTGTATTTCTTGTCTTAGTTGTCCCTACACTTGTAAAACGATGGGTGACCTAATAATTTAGCTTTGTTGAGCGAAAATCGATGTAGAAAAGGAGACCATAGTTCACATAAATTCACTATAACTACTAGAGACATATGTATGTACACTTGATGGGTATAATAATAAATAAGTAAAATAGAGAAGATTGACAAACTGGTCTTGTTGGGAATGTAATTATGTAGGGATGTGATAGTATTTAGTTTCCTGTTAGTTCATAAGTAACAATTACATGACCTCAAAAGTGTAAAAGTTTGCAAAGTAATAGAATAGACGCATGGCCACAATAAGGGGCTGTTTGGTTCATTAAGATCTGAATGAGTCAGATCTGGTCCTATTCAGCAACAACAACAAGTCTGAATGATTCAGACCTAATATTAACCATTCAGATGTTTTTCTGTTTGGAACCAAACAGTCTGAAGTCTGAATGAATCAGATGTAAACATCTGAAAGGTTCCATTCAGACGTAAACAAACAACCCCTAAGTCTCCTAAAGCAGGGTTTGTGAGCTTTGGAAAAACAGTAAAAAGGTTGGGCCATATTATGTTAACTCTTTTTAAAACTCCATTTTGATGATATTATTCTAACATGATTAAATGACATAAGCTATATACTACTAATAGAAAACAATTGATCACTTTAACAAAATAATGTTAAATCTTACGACACTCGGCAAAAACACACAAAAATCCAAATAAAGTAATTTTTAACATGATGTTTAAAAAGATATTTTCAACCTTCCAATACAACCAACTCTAAAACAAAGAAAATAAAAGAAAAGGAGGGGGTGTAAATTGTAAATATCAAGAATTGACAATTTGCTCTAATTTTGCAGCTTTCATTATATCCATAACACATAAAAGAAAAGTATATAGTTTTCAACACCAACATACCTTGTATGAATACAAATCCATTTTTTCATGCAATAAGCAGGATTTAAAATTTATCAAATTAATTGCAAATACAATTGTTGATTAACCAAATCAAACCGATTAGATCTCACTGAAGGCGTAATCTTAAATCATATGTTTCCATATAACAATATTGTAAATTAATAGAAAATATATAAATTTTCTCTTAAATCTTCTACGTTTTTGCAATTTTTAATTGTATCCATAAACACATAAAGATAACCTCTGTCAATTGAATCATGAATATTAACTTCTAATCACCACTTACAAAAAAAAATGTGACAAAATAAATGTGGTTTTCAAAGGTTGCTAGCAACACGTTACTCTCTAAGAAACAATTACAATGTTTTATAAAGAATGCATTTGTTAAAAGTGTTAACTCGTGATATAAAATACAACAAGTAATTTTACAAATTTACCACATATAAAACTGATTAGATCATGCTAAATAAATTAAGAGCACAAACCCAAATTATGTTAGACTAGGTTAAACCAAATTTAGGCAAAATAATCAAAAATAGGAATAAAATACTCATCCATAGACTGAATCAGTAAGAAGTTAAATTAAAATTATAACAACTAAACAACACTTTGTAACCCTGAATATAAAAGAAAACAACGTCAATAGATGTCAATTAAGAAACCTATGGAAGATAACTTTATAAGCAAAGAGGGAACATTCAAACAAAGAAGCCATCACCCAAGGAACAACACATACTTGCCGTTGAATATGGAGTTATTGACGGAGTCATCGCGGAAATGTGAAACAATGATGAGAGCAGAGAAAATCAAGATTCTGTATATAAAGAGGAGGGAATCACCTCTATACTAAACTCTAAGGCCCAGTGGGTACATATTGGGCTATAATATAAGCAAATAATTTACATTTAATCTAACACTAGAGATTACAAATGGAAATGTGGAAAATTAGGAAATGAACTGATAGTGGCAGATTCAGACATTTAACTCAGTAGGGGTAAAATATAACCAATAAATATACATGACACAAAAATGTAAAAACGGGCTTCATTAAATATAACAAAACAAACACATATTACAATTGTCCTTTACGAGATTTCATCTTTTGGAAACGGATAATTACAGCTTCATTTGTAACACTTTCAAATGCTTCTTTTTTGATGCTACAAACCACACAAGCATTCAAAAAATCTGAACCAATTCGATTATGCAACTTTGTCTTTACGTTCTTCATCAACGAAAAACATCTTTCAACTATTGCAGTTGCAACAGGTAAAACTAATTTAAGCTTTAATAATCGATACACCAAAGGAAATGAAATATGTTTTCTTGTTTCCACCATAACTCTAGCAAGATCGGCAATACCATTCAAGTTAGCATATCTTTCATCTTTTCGCACACTATCAATGTACAAGCCAAGTTGATTTGAAAGAGCTATTATCTCCCGACTATCAAAATCATACGGATAAAACTCACATAGTCTCATTAACTTCGACTCATCAAACTTATAAAGTGATTCATAGGGGATGAAAGCCGTCATGTTTTGAAGTAATTCCGTGTTGATCTCATTAAAATGATCACCAAACTCTTGAATTAGCATATTAACAGTGGTATTAAAACAATCAAAGTTATAGTAATGTTGATTGGTGAAATCATACCTCTGCCTTTTAGATCTGTGACCTCTTTCATTCATATACTCTTCTTCCGTGTTCAATATTTGAATACTGTTTTTTACACAAAATGAATGAATTTTCTTTAACAGTGGATTAAAATCACTTTCTCTAAAGTCTTGCATCTTTCTTTTAGTTGATTCAACCAATAAAACAACTTCCATAATGTCTTGATCTTTTCTTTGAAGAGCTAGTGATAATATATCTGAGAGCCCTAGAATGTGTAACATCAAGTGCAAATAAAAAACAAATTCAAACAAACTCAAAAAACCTAACATGTTATTGATTGCTTGATTTTAGGTAGAAGGGTTAATGCACTCCTCTGTAACATGTTCAACGACTCTCATGATAGAGGGCAACATATCAACCAAAAGTAAAAGTGTTTTGTAATGAGAATTCCATCTTGTATCACCGGGTCATACAAAAGAAAGCTCTTGGTTTAATCCACTCCTTGTTTCAAGTATGCCACTACCAATTTCTTTTTCTACTCTCTCTTTTTCGTTTTCACAGAGAATTTCTGTTCGTTTACAAGAACCGCAAACCACATTCATCAAAATGCTTAATTATATTATCTAAGAAGTTCACAACACCTAAATGCTTTTTTGCATCCATCACAACTACTAACTGAAGTTGGTGAGCAAAACAATGTACGCAATATGCCGTGGCATTTTCTTCAAAGATCTTTGCTTTTAAACCATTGAACTGACCACGCATATTGTTTGCTCCATCATATCCTTGACCTCTTAACATTTTAAAACCTTATCCATATTTAGCAACAAAAAAAAAGTGTCGATAGCAGACTTGAGTGCCGAAGAAGATGTCTCCATTACATGAACAAGACCAACAAATCTCTCTTTAACAAGTCCACGTACATCAACATATCGCAAAACAATTAGTAACATCAACTAGCAAAGCAAATTGTTCCTTTTTT
Source organism: Bidens hawaiensis (assembly GCF_021521415.1). Lineage (NCBI taxonomy): Eukaryota > Viridiplantae > Streptophyta > Magnoliopsida > Asterales > Asteraceae > Bidens > Bidens hawaiensis. The sequence goes on from NW_027494965.1 coordinate 255,680, forward strand.
GACACGTCACTAGACTCATCAACTAGCAAAGCAAATATATCATCACCAATTTCTTTAAAAATATAATTTAGAGCTTCTTCGTCAAAACAATTAGTAACATATTTCTGAATACTTGGAGATAAATACTGATTATTACTTGCAGCTTTTGCTAATTTACGAAGTTCCTCATTATGCTTATAAATTAAGTCTCAAATTTCCAAAAAGTTTCCTTTGCAAAGAGACGTTTTACTTTCATCATGACCACGGAAGGATAACGCATTTTTCAAACATAATCTGCAATGATCAATGGTAGCATTTAGCCGAAGCCGATATGCTCTATTCACAATATCATCTTGCTTATGAAAAACGGTGGGGATAGACTGCTTTTGAGTTAGTAGATCTTCACATCTTTTAAGTGCTTTATTGTGAGAACTCCAACATCACCCTCATGTGAACTTAATCTTTCCGGTCTATTCCAAGAATTAAATCCTTCTTTTGAAAATACATTATGCTCACCTTGGTTTCCAACATGATCTGCAAATAAGTAACAACACAAACAAAATACTTTGTCAGCTTTTATACTATACTCTAACCAATTACCATACTTATCAAACCAAGTGAGACTTAAATGTTGCTCTTTACTTCCCATCTTTCTTTTTGGGAACTTATGACCACGTGGTTGGCATACAAAACATAACCCAAAGCAAAGAAATAAAGAATCGATAAACAAATAAACAAAAACTCACATGAACCTTATTTGATTGGAACTTCAATGGTCGCTTACTCGTTTAAAGCCTGACGTCTTCTTTCTTTGATATGATCATTAATATTTTAGGGGTTTTAGTGTCTTCCTTTCAATCTTTCATTAACATTAAAAATTGGGTTTGTTATAATATATTTGGGTTGGGCTATTTGTTAGGTTAGAAGTTGGGAGGATGTGGGGGTAAACAAAAAAACGTAAAGGCGGGAATTTTATTTTAACCAAAAGTACACTAAAAATATTAATATATATACATATCATAAAAAATTGAGTGGGGACCTTACCACCCCCTAACCATTACATGCATCCGTCAATGTGAACTGAAGTTTAACTTTGCGTAATGCGATAAAGTAGTAAGTTTTTTACAAAATAAATTCTTGATGATTCCTTTTTAATTTAAGGTAAACTTGGAGAAAAGATCAAGATAGAGCCTTCTAGATTATTTCTTTTGATTTAAGTTAAATTAATTATGATAAAAATTTAATGTACATGCTATAAAATATTAATCTAGGCATTCTCGGTTAAAAGAGTCACATTAACGATTAAGCATCTATATGATGAAACGAAAATATAATAATGTAATTGTGCATATAATAATAATGTTACTAACTAGAAATAAATAATATATGATGCCATAATAATATAGGTGGTGAAATAATACACAAACTTTATTAAATACGAGTACAAAAGACTGCATGGAAATGCATAGATGTTACACAATGAGACGAGAACTTGTGTCACGCGTTGTGGGGCATGCCTACCCACTGTCCACATATTTAAGGATCCAGATACACGTATAACTAGTCTGAATTCCCGCATATACTAAAGTATTAGGGATTTATATTCTCATGCAAACTTTGGTCTTTGATTAATGACTCGATTAAAGGTTATTCATGCCTATAAAAGATTAAGCATATTCACCTTTGTTATGATGAGTGCAGTTCACTGATTTATGCTTGTGCGTTACCTTAGACCTATAGTTCAAGAATAACCTTTTGTAAATAACTAGATCAATGATCTAGCTTCAGATCTTTAGTTTTTTTTGCATAACTTTAACCTTGATATATCTTTTTTTTTACAAAGCATTTGGACATTTAGTTCCTTCGTTTATTTACCATTTATGTTCTATGTTTCTTCTCCATGAAAAACGTCTATATTAGGTTTCTTCTTCAAGAAGAAACATCACTTTGATTATACCATTTATATGTAAAACTCTGTGTTTCTTAATTATAAAGAAACATTAATTTGTCTATAAACTTAGCTGATGAAAACCTATGTTTAACTTATTTTCAATCAAGGTATGGGTCATACCCCCGATTAGGGTCTAAGCCAATAATATAAAATTCTTTGGCGGAATCCCTACCTTACAGGATACATGGAGTTAAATGCCTAAGCTTGAACGAGCTGCAATACTTCTATTCTACGTCGTGTACTGAACCCATAAATCGTCGAAACTTCGGAGCTTGGCACGCACTTCGAGACTCGGCAAGTATATCAATGTTGTGTGAATGAAAGGTGTGATTATTGTGAATGAGGGAGGTGACATGCGCCCTCTTTTATAGGCAAATTTTGCTCTTTATCGCGTATCGCGATGACCTATTTAAATGATCATCGTGTAGAGCGATGACTAGGCATATACCGGTGCTGCCATGCCACACGGCCGTGGAGGTTACATCGCGTGCCATGATGGACTTTGGGTTTGGTCCATCGCATAGCGCGTCACGCCGATTATCATGTTTTGTGAAGCTTCCATCGCGTAGCGCGACAGGTGGTGATGCGAGTGTGAAAGTGTAAAGTGCGCCAACAAAGCGCCCATCACCCGTGCCGGTGTGCGTGCGCGTCGGGTTCTCGCACCCTAGCTAAAGCCACCCAGTGTCTTGCAATACAAGAATATTATTTTGTGAATCATTTTTCTTATAAGAAGCTCACAAGTTTCTTCTTCTCCTAGTGTGGGACAAATCCATTTTATTCTTCAACCAATGTATTATACATTCATAATCATATATTTTGGGTCCCTTATTTTTGCTACGTTGTCAGATTTAAATCGTCATTTTTGGGATGTTACAATTGACACTTTACATATTCGCGACCATAGTTGATTAAACCTAAACTCCTTGAAAAAAACTCATGCTCTATTTTCTTAAACTTGAGTTATATACTAATTGAATCTTACTATTAAATTGATTTCATTGAACAACGGGTTGCGGGAGGATGGCACGAAGAAAACATGTGAGAGCAATGGAGAGAATAGAGAAGGAAATGTCAATTAGTATAAAAATTACAGAAGAGATGTGGAAGCGATGGATTGTTGGTGAAGGATGAAAAAAACGTCTTTAATTATAAAATTGCCCCCACCAAATCCTTCAATTCATACGGTTGTAATGTTTATTTTTTAAAATATTTGATATAAACCCTATATGTATATATATAATCACAATGTTTTAAAGTTGATAAAAGTGCATAATTTTTTCAAAAAATGTTCTACAATTGAGATACAAATTAATTACAATTACTATTACTAAAATATATAATTGAGCATTTTGGTGTCGCAAAACCCCATTGAGTCATTTGGTGGAACCTTATTAGTGCAAGCCTTTTGTTTTAGATTTGGTACCCTAATGAATGTGACAAAACCGACCGAATCGGGTAGACTCGTCGCATTTTGTTTTAGTTTCAGTATCGTAATGAACGTAAAGAGAACCGACCGACCGCTATTTTTTTAGTTCCGGTACCGTAACAAACGCACTAGAAACCGACCGAATTTGCATAGACTCAATGCCGAGATCGACGACGGTCAAGTTTCACCAGTTTACTAAACGACGTCACCCCATTGGTCTTCCTCAATTTTTCTATATATTTCTTTTGTTTTAGTCCTATACAATAACGCACGTAACTGAAGCCAACTAACTTCGTGTCAACTTACCACCTCATCGCTTGGGTATTATCACCGTCCGGGTTTTACCGACGTACTCGGCGCATTGCGCCAGGTAAAACAATAGTTAAAATATAAAATGAAAACACGCCACAAGCATGGAGGTTAAGTCACGTATTAGAATAAAATGTGTACAATAATATAAAACCGTTATTTGTACAAAAGAAACGTGAAAAAAATCAATCTTCAACCACCATCAAATAATGAATTCATGTATTCTCATAATTGGTTTACTATTAGTTTCATGGAGGCCAGTGGTGTTTGCTGCCCCAAATTGTGGAAGAGTGGCAAGCATCTTGGCACCATGCACGGGTTTCCTAAACGGTCAATGTCACACCCTCAAAATCCACTAACGGAGTTTTACCGTCATAGGGTGTGAACTGGCAGGATCGGAATCATTAGTTATAATCAAACCAAAGGAAAACGTTTAAATGTAAATAAGTGCGGAAGCGTAAAACCTTAATTCAAAAGTTGCGTCACGCAGGACGACTTAAAACCAAATGTAACTGTTAAAAATTAAGTTTGCAGAATAAAGATGGTTTCAATTAATGCATGCTCCTAAACCGCGCGCCCGCCTCGGCTACCTGGGAATAACATACTAAAAGTGTCAACACAAGGTTGGTGAGTTCACAAGTTAAATAAGATAAATCGTTTAGCGTTTTGCGTAACCTCGTTACGACGATTCAGTGTTTTGCGTAACCACGTTACGACGTTTAAGTGTTGCGTAACCCCGTTACGACGTTTAAGTGTTGTGTAACCACGTTACAACGTTTAAGTGTTGCGTAACCCCGTTACGACGTTTAAGTGTTGTGTAACCACGTTACAACGTTTAAGTGTTGCGTAACCCCGTTACGACGTTTAAGTGTTGTGTAACCACGTTACAACGTTTAAGTGTTTTGCATTACCAGATAGTGTTATGTCAAATTATATATCGATAGGTAGCTAATCTATACAACAAGTATCGCTAAGTGGTTCGCGACCGAAGCTGACTGTTTATCAAGTGCCCGTCACCAGGTCAATCCAGACCATGGTAAGTGTTAGCCAAAATTACACCCACTCAACCTCCAGTTGAGCTTAACGTCGGGTGGGGTTTGTCAAACTCAGTAGTACTACCCAAAAGTGACTCGCTATTCCAAATATTAACCGGTCCGATGTGTGGGACTTCAAATGTTACGTATGCCGCTTAGCCTTTACAAGTGATATATAATTTATAACAAAATCTTTCATATGCGTTTATCTCAGAAAATATGTTTATCGGAGTATGTTATCTCCCCCAAGTGAAAAACGTTTGAAAACAGTTTAAGAGTGGGGTAAGTGAAACTCACTGTTTGCGAAGAATATCCCGATCTAGATCACCAAGTGATGTGCGTCGTAGAAACTCTCTAGCGTTCTAAATAACAAAGAGATTTTCTAAGTATCGGTACGTTTAACGAGTCTCTAGACTCGGCACATAATACCTATGCACGTAACAGATTTCGTGTTTCGTTTGTGAATTGTGTGTGACTTAAACAAGTACAATTGTGATACGATACATGAGTGAGCAATTACTTTCGTGTCACGTACTAATAACATACTTTACTAGCAATTATTCCCGTAAGGGCATTTTGGTCAACAAACAAAGATTAACTAACCATTATTCCCCATAAGGGCAATTTGGTCAATTCATGGCAATCAACTAACAACTATTCCCCGCAAGGGTATTTTGGTCAAAATACAACAATTATACAAAAACTATCATATTTCATGCATTCCTACACAACTCAGCAGCTAGTTTCGTTATGACAGAATTTCTACTTGAAAGATTGCACTAGTTCACCGATCATAACGTCTCAATTAATTCACCAAAAATCACCACAGAAGCATACATATCTTAGGTTTCCAGAACATATTTTATCTTATTTTTATTCCACATATTTTTCTTATAATGACCAAAACATTACAGCAAACTCATATCAGTCAGATTCATGTGCAACAGAATGTTATTTGCAATTCCCATTAAACGAAAAATCCAATAAATGCAAGACCACTTGGGTTTGGTTTCTAACTCAATGAGTCAACTTCCAGAAGTGGAACCAACCCAATTGGTCTCGTAGTTCATGAGATATAACATTTACAACATAACCTAACAGCAGGTCTAACAGCTCAGCTTTGCATCACGTTTTTGTAAAATCATAAAAGTATACTTCCACTTATCCAAAAATTACGAATTTATACTTTATAGAAACTAGACTCAACCTAGTTTACTGCAGTACCCACAATCTCAATCAATTTTCACGTTTACACTTCGTTACAGTCACTTAAACATCGTATATACATTCTGTCCAGAATCTGTTCACATCAAAACTCAACATAATAACAATCTATGAACTATCATGCATCCATATAACCCTCTAGACACTATAACTACTATCCATGCATATCAATTACACCATACATACAATATTAGGGTTTGTGTTTTAACTCAAATCAAAGACAACAATGAATCATGCAACAACATCAATCTAGTTATCAATCCATTATCCAACTAACAACAATCATATTAATCACATACATGCACATGATCGGCCGATTAGGGTTTATACACAACCCATTAAACATCAAAATTAAACAACAAAGAGGTAAGAGGTGATCAAGTATACCTTCCTAGCACCTGGTTCTTGGATTAATCTCTTGATTTGATGTGTATATGTGTGAGTTGGTGGACGGCAGCCGTGGAGAACCAAGGAGGGGAGGGCCGATCGGTCTTGAGTTTATAAAATAGATTAGGGTTTAGTTAGGTTATATTTATAGATAACCAAGTTACATTCTAGTCCCTAAACTTTCAAGTGCTACATCTCTAGCCTAAACTAGTTGGTTCTTGTTTCTTGTTTAACATTCCACATAACAATCAAGTAACACACATATACCTAACACATAATAATCACATAATTAGTGTTTTGACGTTTGTCGTTTATTTATCAATCGCTCGCGTCAACTCGTTTGCGTTTCGGTGCAAATCCCGAAAGACTACACATGTAGTAAATGTTAAGCGTCATTTAAACCCTAGTTTAAATGTAATGAAGTATGCGTTATAGATTCAACGATCTTAAAGTTTGAATTGACGGAGTTGAGTTAACGGGGTTAACCTGAAATTGACGATTGTCACATCATTCCCATGTTAAAGAATTTTCGTCCCGAAAATTTGAGTCAAGTCGTGATGAGTGTCTGAAAAAAATAAGAAAATTTTCAGTTTGTCATATCATCCCCTAGTAGAAAGAAATTTCGTCCCGAAATTTAGTTCATACCTCCGGTGATGTTTGACGGTTTGTCGGGTTTCGCGGTTTTCGGTGTTTGGTTAGCCCTTCAAAAAGGTGAGGATACTTTTTCATCATGTGATCCTCGCGTTCCCATGTGAACTCCGGTCCACGTCTCGAGTTCCAACGAACCTTAACGATTGGAATTTTGCTGTGCTTGAGCGTTTTGGTTTCCCAATCCAAAACCTCGACTGGTTCCTCAATGAACCGTAACTGTTCATCAACTTGTAGTTCCTCCAAAGGGACTACTTGGGTTTCATCAGACAGGCATTTCTTCAAATTTGATACGTGGAATACATCGTGTACGCCACTGAGTTCTGTTGGTAGGTCCAGTCGGTACGCCACCGGACCAATGCGCTCAGTTATCCGGTACGGACCAACATATCGTGGGTTGAGTTTGTTTCGCTTACCAAAGCGAACCACACCTTTCCAAGGTGAGACTTTGAGTAACACCCGATCGTTCCCTTGAAATTCGAGAGGTTTTCGGCGCTTGTCGGCGTAACTCTTTTGGCGATCTCGTGCTGCTGCCATGCGATTTCGGATTTGAACAATCTTTTCCGAGGTTTCGAGTACCAGTTCCGGACCAGTGATTTGGCTGTCACCCGCCTCTGCCCAGCAGAGTGGTGATCGACACTTCCGTCCGTACAGCGCTTCAAACGGCGCTGCCTTAATACTTGCGTGGTAGCTGTTATTATACGAAAACTCTACCAAGGGTAAGTGGGGTTCCCAACTTTTTCCGAAATCTAAAACGCATGCACGCAACATATCCTCCAGGGTCTGAATAGTCCGTTCACTTTGCCCATCCGTCTGAGGATGGTATGCTGTACTCATATCGAGACGGGTGCCCAGTGCGCTTTGCAGCGACTTCCAAAAGTGCGAGGTGAAACGAGAATCTCGATCGGAAATGATCGAGACAGGCACTCCGTGTCTAGACACCACTTCTTTCATGTATACGCGAGTCAGTCTTTCCATTTTGTCCGTTTCCTTAATTGCTAGGAAGTGTGCCGATTTAGTCAACCGGTCAACGATCACCCAAATGGTATCGCATCTCGTCGGTGTCTTAGGCAAACCCGTAATAAAATCCATTGAGATGTGCTCCCATTTCCACATTGGGAGTTCCGGTTGTTGCAGTAGACCAGATGGTTTCTGGTATTCTATCTTGACTCTGGCACAAGTCAAGCATTTGCTCACGTAGGTGGCAATGTCGGCTTTCATGTTCGGCCACCAGTAAAGTGCCTTTAAATCATGATACATTTTATCTGAGCCAGGGTGGATAGAATATCGGGACTTATGAGCTTCGTCCATCACTAGAGTTCTCAACTCTCCGTATCGTGGAACCCAAATCCGGTTCTCAAAATATCGGACCCCGTCCGATTTGGTTTCAAGTTGCTTGCTCATGCCCCGCATGAGTTCCGATGGAAGATTATCATCTTTCAAAGCTTCCAGTTGCGCATCGCGAATCTGATCGGGTAAGCTGGCATGAATCGTGAGTTGCAATGCTCTCACCCGTCTGGGTTTATCTGTTTCTTTTCTGCTGAGGGCGTCGGCCACCACATTGGCCTTGCCAGGGTGATACTTGATGGCACAATCATAATCTTTAAGCAGCTCGACCCAACGACGCTGTCGCATGTTCAGCTCCTTCTGATCGTAGATATGTTGGAGACTCTTGTGGTCGGTGTAAATGGTAAACTTGGTACCGTACAAGTAATGCCTCCATATCTTAAGAGCAAACACTACAGCTCCGAGTTCCAAATCGTGGGTCGTGTAGTTCTTCTCGTGAACCCGTAGTTGTCTAGAGGCGTAGGCTATAACCTTCTCGAGTTGCATCAGCACACAACCGAGACCTTGTATAGATGCGTCACAGTGTACCTCAAAATTTTCCGTTCCCTCGGGGAGAGCTAAAATAGGGGCGCTACAAAGCTTGGTTTTCAACAGTTGGAAAGCGGATTCTTGCGCGTCACCCCAATTGTACTTAGTGCCCTTGTGGGTCAAGGCGGTGAGGGGTTGAGCAATCTTTGAAAATCCCTCGATGAAACGCCGGTAGTAGCCGGCCAGTCCTAGGAATTGCCGCACCTCAGTCGGAGTCTTGGGTGCTTCCCAGTTTTTGATGGCCTCTACCTTACCGGGATCGACATGGATACCATTCTCGTTGATCACATGTCCTAAAAAGTGAACCTCGCGAAGCCAAAATTCACATTTCGAGAGTTTAGCATACAGTTGTTCCTTCTTCAGTAGTTCCAGAATTATCCTTAAGTGCTCTTCGTGGTCAGTCTCGTTCTTGGAGTAGACGAGAATATCATCAATGAAAACAATCACAAACTTGTCGAGGTACGCGTTGCATACTCGATTCATGAGATCCATAAATACGGCTGGTGCGTTGGTTAGGCCAAAAGGCATAACCGAAAACTCGTAGTGACCATACCGTGTTCTGAAAGCCGTCTTTGAAATATCTTCTTCGCGCACTCTCAGCTGGTGGTAACCGGATCGTAGATCGATCTTCGAGTAGTAACTCGATCCCTGAAGCTGGTCAAACAAATCATCAATTCGGGGTAAAGGATAACGGTTCTTGACCGTCACCTTGTTCAACTCCCGGTAGTCGATGCACATTCGGAAAGTCCCGTCTTTCTTTCGGACAAACAAGACAGGGGCTCCCCATGGCGATGAGCTAGGTCGGATAAAACCTTTATCCAACAAATCTTGCAACTGAGTGGACAACTCCTGAAGTTCCGCCGGTGCGAGTCGATACGGGGCTCGTGCTATGGGTGCTGCACCGGGTGTCAACTCGATTTGAAATTCGACTTGACGAATAGGAGGGAGTCCGGGCAAATCCTCCGGGAAAACTTCCGGAAAGTCTCGCACAACCGGTATGTCCTCAATTCGTTTCTCCTCCACGGGTTTCTCAACAATCTGCGCCAAAATTGCCGGATGGCCCTTTCGTAAATACTTCTGTGCCTTCAAAAGGGTAATGACGCTGGTGGTCATGCCGCTTCTCTCGCCTCGGACCGAAATGATCTCGCCGGAAGGGGTGGTAATATGGACTATCTTATCATGGCATATAATCTCCGCTCGGTTCTCGGATAACCAGTCCATGCCGACAACGACATCGAAACTACTAAGCGTAAAAGGAATAAGGTCAATGTCAAAGACATGACCTGACAGTTTCAACTTACATCCCGCAAGTATATGAGTTGTTATTACAGTTTTACCGTTAGCTAATTCAACAGGAAACTTAGCGTCTAACGGGGTTGGAGTAAGGTCTAAAAGTTGGCTAAAAGTTTTTGACACAAAACTCCTATCAGCTCCAGTGTCAAACAAAACAGAAGCAAAACAATCGTTTACAGGGAACTTACCAGACACCACATGCGGATCATTGCGGGCTTGACCCGATCCAATCACAAACGCTCTTCCTTTGCCATTTCCTCCACCATTACTGCCACTTCCATTACCCCCATTATTGTCATTCTGTTTCAGCTTGGGGCAATCCTTCCGGAAATGACCTTCCTGTCCACATTCAAAACATCCCTTAGTCGTCATCGGTGGCTTAGGAATACCCTTCGCCGCAAGGTCAACTCTACATTCCTTCGCTTGGTGACCTATCTTTCCGCATTTTTGACACTTGACACGGTCACACTGACCAACATGATGAAAGTTGCACCTGTTGCACTTTGGATATTTCCCAGCATATCCGCTCGAAACCTGCCCGCTACCGTTGTTGTTGTTGTTGTTGTGATTCTGAGTGTTGAAACTCCGAGTAAATTCGGGCTTACGGTAGTGGTGTTGCGGTGGGAGGTTTGAGGATGAAGATCTGGTGTTGTCAAACTTTCTCTTCCCGCTGTTCGGGTTGCTGTTGTTGTTACTGTTGCTGACGTGGTCATTACTCGGGTTATCACGGGCTTTAACAGTAGAACCCCTCGGTGGTAACGCACCCTGGGTCACAGCCTGATCCGTCAGTTTGTGAGCCAAACGGATCGCTTGTTGGATCGTGGCTGGTCTGGAAGACGTCACCATACCCTGAATCTGTGGTGCTAACCCATCAATGTACATCTCTATTCTCTTGCTCGGCGGATCCACCATCCGCGGACACATTACAGCCAACTCGTGCGAACGAGTAGTGTAGGCTTCAATCTCCGAACCCACCATCTTCAACGACCAAAACTCCGACTCTAACTTCGAAATTTCCTCCCTCGGACAGTACTCCTCTCGCATCATGTTTTTGAACTCCTCCCAGTTCATCGCGTTAGCCAGTTCCAATCCAAGGATCTGGACGTTCGAATTCCACCAAGTGAGGGCGGAATCCTCAAGTATCCCAGCAGCGAATTTGACCCTACTGGCAGGGGGGTAGTTACACATCTCAAAGGCCGACTCGGCCTTCTCAGCCCAACGCAGGAAGCCTATAGCTCCCTCAGTGCCCTTAAACGTACTGGGCTTGCAGTCAAGGTAGTTCTTGAAGGTACACGTTCCACTCGGACCTCCAGTTTGATTCTGAACGTGTGCGGCTAAAGCGGCCGCTGCATGATCGTTCAGCAGAGTTTGGGGTTCAGCTGCAGTCAAGTTGATGTTACCACGTCCTTGTCCAGCGTTTCTTCCAGCCATCTAGGTATTATCATCCCGAGATGTCGTCGCCTGAGGACACATCCGAGTGTGCCTCTGGCTCAGCCGGTCCTTCCTCCGGTTCCTCTTCGGGTTCCTCCTCGGGATCCTCCTCAGGCTCCTCTTCGGGATCTCCTTCGGGTTCGGCCTCAGGCTCTGCCTCAGGTTTGGCTGCGTTCTGAGCAAGTTGCATTTGTAAGACATCGCAACGCTCTAACGCTATCTCAGTTCGGGTCCTTGCTTCTTGGAGTTGCTCTTGCAAGTCTATCATCTCAGCTTGCATCTTCATCATAACCTTCATTTGTTGCTCACTAGTCTCTTGCATATCTTTCATTGCCGCTGCCATGCGGGCAATCTCCTCCTTAGTCTCGGTTCCGTCTTTAAACAGTCTGGAAACGTTCTCCCTCGTATAGCGCATGTAACCCACGTCACGCTCCAAGCATGAAACAACAGCTGCGAGAACTCTCTCCACAGGTTCGGTTATGGGTGGTAGAGTGTTAGGGTAAGCAGGGTGGTTCGGGTGAGGTAACGGGGGAACTTGTTCGCGATAGACCATACGTCTGATCATGTTAGGGTACCAATCCCAGCTAACGTCGTTTTCGTATATGCCTCCGGATAGGCGGTACCTCTTCGGTGCGGGAGCTTCGAGTTCCGGGACTACTCGGGGTGGCGATGCGGTGGGTAACTGCGGTTCCTTCCCGTGAGCATGCGTCATCGGATCAGATGATGATGATGATGATGGCGGCGTCGACATTCCTTCAGGTAAGCCGTGTATGCGCGCGTATGAGTGAAAGAGGTAAAGAAATAATATTTCAAGACTACACAAACCTATGCAGTGCGTATCATTATAACTAATGGGTCGTCGCGGTTATAGTCTAGTATGCATGCAGCTTCAAGTTCGCTATAACCAATGGCTCTTTTACCAATCTGTCACACCCTCAAAATCCACTAACGGAGTTTTACCGTCATAGGGTGTGAACTGGCAGGATCGGAATCATTAGTTATAATCAAACCAAAGGAAAACGTTTAAATGTAAATAAGTGCGGAAGCGTAAAACCTTAATTCAAAAGTTGCGTCACGCAGGACGACTTAAAACCAAATGTAACTGTTAAAAATTAAGTTTGCAGAATAAAGATGGTTTCAATTAATGCATGCTCCTAAACCGCGCGCCCGCCTCGGCTACCTGGGAATAACATACTAAAAGTGTCAACACAAGGTTGGTGATTTCACAAGTTAAATAAGATAAATCGTTTAGCGTTTTGCGTAACCTCGTTACGACGATTCAGTGTTTTGCGTAACCACGTTACGACGTTTAAGTGTTGCGTAACCCCGTTACGACGTTTAAGTGTTGTGTAACCACGTTACAACGTTTAAGTGTTGCGTAACCCCGTTACGACGTTTAAGTGTTGTGTAACCACGTTACAACGTTTAAGTGTTGCGTAACCCCGTTACGACGTTTAAGTGTTGTGTAACCACGTTACAACGTTTAAGTGTTTTGCATTACCAGATAGTGTTATGTCAAATTATATATCGATAGGTAGCTAATCTATACAACAAGTATCGCTAAGTGGTTCGCGACCGAAGCTGACTGTTTATCAAGTGCCCGTCACCAGGTCAATCCAGACCATGGTAAGTGTTAGCCAAAATTACACCCACTCAACCTCCAGTTGAGCTTAACGTCGGGTGGGGTTTGTCAAACCCAGTAGTACTACCCAAAAGTGACTCGCTATTCCAAATATTAACCGGTCCGATGTGTGGGACTTCAAATGTTACGTATGCCGCTTAGCCTTTACAAGTGATATATAATTTATAACAAAATCTTTCATATGCGTTTATCTCAGAAAATATGTTTATCGGAGTATGTTATCTCCCCCAAGTGAAAAACGTTTGAAAACAGTTTAAGAGTGGGGTAAGTGAAACTCACTGTTTGCGAAGAATATCCCGATCTAGATCACCAAGTGATGTGCGTCGTAGAAACTCTCTAGCGTTCTAAATAACAAAGAGATTTTCTAAGTATCGGTACGTTTAACGAGTCTCTAGACTCGGCACATAATACCTATGCACGTAACAGATTTCGTGTTTCGTTTGTGAATTGTGTGTGACTTAAACAAGTACAATTGTGATACGATACATGAGTGAGCAATTACTTTCGTGTCACGTACTAATAACATACTTTACTAGCAATTATTCCCGTAAGGGCATTTTGGTCAACAAACAAAGATTAACTAACCATTATTCCCCATAAGGGCAATTTGGTCAATTCATGGCAATCAACTAACAACTATTCCCCGCAAGGGTATTTTGGTCAAAATACAACAATTATACAAAAACTATCATATTTCATGCATTCCTACACAACTCAGCAGCTAGTTTCGTTATGACAGAATTTCTACTTGAAAGATTGCACTAGTTCACCGATCATAACGTCTCAATTAATTCACCAAAAATCACCACAGAAGCATACATATCTTAGGTTTCCAGAACATATTTTATCTTATTTTTATTCCACATATTTTTCTTATAATGACCAAAACATTACAGCAAACTCATATCAATCAGATTCATGTGCAACAGAATGTTATTTGCAATTCCCATTAAACGAAAAATCCAATAAATGCAAGACCACTTGGGTTTGGTTTCTAACTCAATGAGTCAACTTCCAGAAGTGGAACCAACCCAATTGGTCTCGTAGTTCATGAGATATAACATTTACAACATAACCTAACAGCAGGTCTAACAGCTCAGCTTTGCATCACGTTTTTGTAAAATCATAAAAGTATACTTCCACTTATCCAAAAATTACGAATTTATACTTTATAGAAACTAGACTCAACCTAGTTTACTGCAGTACCCACAATCTCAATCAATTTTCACGTTTACACTTCGTTACAGTCACTTAAACATCGTATATACATTCTGTCCAGAATCTGTTCACATCAAAACTCAACATAATAACAATCTATGAACTATCATGCATCCATATAACCCTCTAGACACTATAACTACTATCCATGCATATCAATTACACCATACATACAATATTAGGGTTTGTGTTTTAACTCAAATCAAAGACAACAATGAATCATGCAACAACATCAATCTAGTTATCAATCCATTATCCAACTAACAACAATCATATTAATCACATACATGCACATGATCGGCCGATTAGGGTTTATACACAACCCATTAAACATCAAAATTAAACAACAAAGAGGTAAGAGGTGATCAAGTATACCTTCCTAGCACCTGGTTCTTGGATTAATCTCTTGATTTGATGTGTATATGTGTGAGTTGGTGGACGGCAGCCGTGGAGAACCAAGGAGGGGAGGGCCGATCGGTCTTGAGTTTATAAAATAGATTAGGGTTTAGTTAGGTTATATTTATAGATAACCAAGTTACATTCTAGTCCCTAAACTTTCAAGTGCTACATCTCTAGCCTAAACTAGTTGGTTCTTGTTTCTTGTTTAACATTCCACATAACAATCAAGTAACACACATATACCTAACACATAATAATCACATAATTAGTGTTTTGACGTTTGTCGTTTATTTATCAATCGCTCGCGTCAACTCGTTTGCGTTTCGGTGCAAATCCCGAAAGACTACACATGTAGTAAATGTTAAGCGTCATTTAAACCCTAGTTTAAATGTAATGAAGTATGCGTTATAGATTCAACGATCTTAAAGTTTGAATTGACGGAGTTGAGTTAACGGGGTTAACCTGAAATTGACGATTGTCACAGTCAAGATCCATCCAACAGGTGTTGCTCATCAGCCAAGAAGCTTAACGACATGGCGAAAAACAAAGAAGATCGAGTCGCTATATGCAACTGTGTAAAGCAAGTGACAAGATTCATCCGTTACGATCTAAGACGAATCCCTCTTCTGCCTAAGAAATGTAGCATTAATTCGGCATTTCCTCCAGTCGATAAGAACTATAACTGTGCATTGTAGTTTTCTCTCTTTCTTCATAACCATCTTTTTTCAAACATGGGTTCTTCTTGTTCGTTCGTTTAAGTATAACCGAACAAACTAACGAGCGTGAACTCTTAACTAACCGACATGAAAATAATATAGTTTTTAAAGAGAGTAACATACCATAAAAATATTAAAGGTTAAGATAAAACGGACATTCTTTACTACTACATAACTTGGTATTTGTTACCAAATTTTGCGAATGAAAAATAAGTAACCACATTCATTTGAATAGCAAATAATTCACAAAATATATTGCCATTTTGGTAATACAAATGAAAAGGTAAAATTAAGTCAAACTAATCAAGTATAGTGTTCTACCGCTATAAAGGTATAAAGTTAGAGCAATTTTAGATTAAAAAAATTGATGTTAAAAAAAAATTTTAAATGTGAAAAACTCATCATCATCATCGTCATCGTACTCAGTATATCCCACCAATATCAATGCTATGGTAGGGTCTGAGTAGGGTAAGATGTAGACAGCCTTACCTCTATCCCACAGGGATAGAGAGGCTGCTTCCGGTGAAACCCCCGGCAAAAATAAAATTACAATATATTTTAAATGTGAAAAACTAAAAATTCTAATATATTTTATTTTGGCAAATATAAAACAATATATAAATAAATTTAAGAACAAAATTACAATCCCAAAACAACAAGAGCTCGTGTATTTAACTAAATGAATAAAAAAATTTCTTTTTATTTATATGAGAAGAAATATTTGTCTTTATGACCCCATCTATAATTCAACATCTTTCATGATATTTCTTTATAAGGCCGGTCGTTGTGGATTAATGCAGCGGCTTTAAACCCCTCTACGTTGGCAACCGTCAACGTCACCCCATCAACTTCTTAAATCGTTAACCCAACACTGCGTCGTATAACACCACCCAATATTGCCCTTGATTAACGCTACGGCACAGTGTTTAACGCTGGCGGCATTACCTCCTTACAACGGCCGGTCTAAAGATCTAAAGATTTAACTAATATAAGATAAGTAAATACATAAACATATTTTTATGTGTTTTCAAGTTGGGAAAATAAATACTTAGCGACCAGAATACATATAAGACATATATCAACAATTCGTCAATATTTTCTTCCTTCATTATGGTTTATTTAATGCGAATAGATTATTGAAAAAAATATATCTACATAAATTAAGGGAAACCCATATTTCATGATATAAAACCAAGATTGTGCTTTAATTGCAGGGAAAAATAGTTATGGAGGTATAGCATAAGTATGGATGACAGGCTTATGGGGAATTAAGGTTGTATGTTGATTCTAAATGTCCGTCCTGGTAATAGAACACTCATTTGTTTATAAATTATATGACAAAAATGGTACATATTTGTGGTGAAAATAAAAGTCAGTTATATTCTTACTTAAATATCTTCTTTTTTTCAGTTCATTAAGTTCAACTTTTTTCTCATTAAACATCAAGATGCTACAACAAACTTGAGTTTATGATGTTCCTCGGATTATCTTCGCTGACTATCTATTTTGATACTATCAAAAAAGATGACTCGATGGAGAGAACCCGATAACCTCATAAACACACAATTGTAACTAGGATTGGATCTCTTTCGTGTAATTGTAACTTACATTTGAACGACTAGATATAGCAACCACTAGATGGTATTCACATAATCATGTGTTATTCCACGGACACAACTTTAGTCTATGAGAAAAATCAATATTCTCAAAAAATATCATAGGCTTGTTTAATTTTATCCATAGGTAACAAAAATTTTCAATTTTAATAGTAGTTCCCAAAAAGTTAAATTTCAGACCCACAAAACGTTCAATAAAACATTCAAATGAGGTAACTGCTCCTAAATCATCAATAGCATAAAACAAGGTAGCCGAATAAACTCCAAGTTAATCATGTTCTGGTCACAACTACCATACATATTTACTTGTTTTCTACAGATGAAATGTTAGAATAAATGGACCTAAATCATCTATTCCGGCTCTTTTGTTCTGCGCCTTATGCCGTGCATCATCTGTACCTGAAGCACAAAACTAAAGGTGCAAATCAAACTAAAACAATGCATCAAGTATGGCTAGTAAATAGAAAAAAAATACATTAGGGCGTACTTGGTAATTTCAAGGTTCAAATATATTAACCCGTCAGAAAATAAACTACCGATTAGTTGAAAAACGTTTAAAAAACACCATGTATCTAAGATCTTTAGGCAAAATCCGATCTTCATGTTATTTTCAAGTTATAGTTTTAAGTTTAGCATAAGTTAGATCATGCATATATATGATCATAAGCCAATCTAAACTGGTTTTTTATCACCAGTCAACATCCACTTAGGTCACATTGACAGGCACTAACATGAAGCTGAGCCATGGCATGCAGTCTATCACTTTCCTTCGATATTCTCCCACGCTTCCTTTTACTGTTGCTCCGGCGCCTCCGCCATGAAGCCTGTATGAAGCAGGCTGCCCAGGCCCTACACTGATGTGAGTAGTACCTAAAATAGAACGCAGTATTAACAAGTTTATCAACTTACATATAATAATAATATCAAGAAAGAGAAACTTTTATTTTGTGAATACCTAAAAGTATGTTGGAAACGCCTACTACGGATAACCCTAAACTGCGATGCGATGAACGAAAGATCATCGGCGTCAAGAGTAAACGCTTGACCATCTGTAACTGCTTTGACCGTTCTAGTTGAAAAAGGCAGTTGTTTACTTTTAGTATCCAAAGCCCATGTGAGAAGCTCTTCACCACAAAAGTCACCAGCCTTGAGGTTACTAGCATGGGTTGTTGTTATGCTTAATACCTCGCCACGCGTGATGAACGTCATTTCGTGTACAGGATCACCTTCTCGCAATAAGTAGCGACCCTCCGTGTAAATAACTGGTTTTAAACGGTCACATATAGCATCCAATAAATGCTCATCTATTTCTTCAAAGATTGGAACCTGCTTTAACAATTTTAATTTAAACAGGAACTAATATTAATGTTGTGTTAATAAGATGTATCTCACATTCTTTAATAAAAGCAAGTAAAGATGATGTTTTATGTCCATTGTTAAATCCCTAGGAATGTCTTTGACAAAAGAATCCAACTCAACACCGCGTGTTGTTTCCCATTTGTACTGCTTGTATCTTCTAAATCGTTGCCTCAAATCCTCGGGGAGGGACATGTGTGACATGAGATCCTCCGCCTCTCGCCTTTTTTCTTTCATCTCCTCTATTCTAAGAATAGGGTTTGAGTAAGACTGCAAGTATTTCTGTAACAATAGAAACCGTCCAAGTATTTATGTAGTAAAGAACCATGAAACATCACTAAACATATTCTTTTTTTTTTATTGCGATGGCCATCCAAGATGTTAACCAAGGCAAGGTTTAAACCAGCTGGGACCCCTTGGACACAAAACTAAATAGACGAACGCACAAACCTGCATGTTGCCAAGAAGCGAAGCAAGTAGAACCAAACCAATCAAAGCAATCAAGTAAGTAAAAAGAATCTCCCCATAGAATGTGCTTGCTCTGAGGCTGTGACCGAGAGAACTGTATCCAAAGAGTGTGATTTAATTAGATGTCTTTTCAAGACAATGTTCACCATTGAAGTTTATGTATGGAAATGGGATAATACTAACCTTAGACTTTGCAAACCCCACCAAGAACAATACAAAATTTTCTGGCTTAAATCCCTCGTTTCTGTTACACGAGTTTTAAGAGCATCAACGAATATGCCAAAATCAAAGTTTGTTGAATCTTTAATTTCGTATCGTTCAAGAAGAGGACACGAAGTGTTGAGGAATCCATAATCTCTTACACGGTCTTCTCCACAATATAAATAATTGGGGTGACAGTTGCGCGTTTTACATGCAATATTCCAGCATCTCAGTTCACTTTCTATTGCAGACAAGTACCATAGGGCTCCAACTACCTGTTCATAAAGAAAGATCTTTCTTACCGTTAATAATTTTTTTGTAGTATAACTTGAACTACATGAAATTATACTTACATGGCTAGTGAGCACATATAGAAAGACGTTAAAAGCAACTCCAGCCCATGCTTTTTCAATGAGAAAACCAGAAAATATGGTCACCTTCTGATAGATCAAACAAGTCTGTATGACTCGAAGGACGTATTGAGAAAATATAACGAATTTTAATAGATTTTCCGTCGAAAATGAGATTTGCCCATATAAATTTGATCTTATCACAGCAACTGTCAACTGCACACAAATCATAAAGATATTATACAATGGACATTCTATTAAACGAATACGTTCGAAGATATCTTATGTAAGTATTTTCAATATCAAAGTATATATGTATATACCTGTGGAAGGGGAAGTGCTGCAAACACATCCATGATGAAGTCGGATCTTAGGTAACGTTTTGCTACATATATAGGTTCATCTTTTAATACTCTCTTTCCATGTATATGATCATAATGAGAAACATACGCAGTTCGAAACTTGATAAGGATGTGAACTACATATAATATGTCGACAAACGAACGAAGGGCGCATACAACAATTGCCAAATCTCGGTCCATGTCAAGGCACTTCTGGGTGCCATTAACTATAGGGATATATAAGAACAAACGATCCAAAGACAGTGATATCACAGAACATAATAAAAAGATTTTGTTCCACTGCAGAATAAATCCACCCTCGGGATCGAAAAGCTTCATTGAATCGGTTTCCAATTTCTCCTTTCAATTAACACTCTCTAAATGCAGATCAATCTACACATTGGGAAAGAGACAAGACTAAATTATGATACAAGTTAAGTCATAATATAAAATTGAAATGTATTAACAAACAAAGTAATCAAGTAAAATTCAAGTGTTAACAATTGCAAGACTAAATTATTATATAAGTTAACCATAAATGTATAACAAGCAAATTAATCATGTAAAAATTCGAGTATTGGCAAATTAATATGATCATATACGAATTGAGGAAAACAAAAGTCTAAAAAACTAACCCCTAACAAAATATTACGGAATTATCCTTGAAAAAATCAATGCTTTAACCGCTTCCAATAATATATTGTCTCCTAAGTTAAGATTCCTCGTACTAGTTTTACCTTTTTCGTACACTGTCAAAACCGTCCGCCAAGAATGATTGTTGAATCGAAGGCGAAAATTGATGGCTAAATTCTAATTCTGTCACAAGTTATTCTTTATAATAATCAACTAGGTTTAAATCCGCCGCGTTGCGGCGTCAGCTTAACGCAAATTCGGTTGGCATCG
This sequence comes from Bidens hawaiensis, assembly GCF_021521415.1. Classification (NCBI taxonomy): domain Eukaryota; kingdom Viridiplantae; phylum Streptophyta; class Magnoliopsida; order Asterales; family Asteraceae; genus Bidens; species Bidens hawaiensis. The sequence goes on from NW_027494965.1 coordinate 276,447, forward strand.
GTTAAGCTCACCACGACACCTGCACTAAATCAAAATTATATGTGAACGCCCAAAATAGTGTCAGCATACGTATAACTTATGATAAAAGCGACACATATACAGTCAGTATCTGATAGAAAAATAAATTAGTAAACGTATAGCTTATGATACCCAAAATAATATAAGTAAAACGACGTTTATTCGGTTGGCAAATTACAAGAGTTGTGACGAAAATTCGGTCAGTATTTATAGGTTCGCCACAACATTGGAAGTAAACCCAAAAAATAATTTCGAAAAATTGACATATTTAAAAAAAACAAACATACGAGCGTTGCAACGACGAGTTGACATACATTTGGTCGGTAACAATTAGGTTTGTTATCATACCAGAAGTAAACATAAAAAGTAATTCTGTTATTGGCTAAGTTTATTACGGTACCGAAACTAAATAAACAATAACACAGGTGCTGCGGCAACGATGCGTTGTGTTTTTGGTTGGTGTCGCTTAAATTCGTTACGATACCGAAACTAAATAAAAACTCAATTTCCTCAAATTATTATACTTAAAAAGAACCTTTACAAATTATTATACTTAAAAAAACCTTTTAAAAAAATCTAGATTGAAGAACTTTTAAAAATGTATATCAAATTAAAAGAATAAATAGATGAAAAAAATAAATGACGCAAAAGTCTTTTAAAAAAGATTTTATATGTGCAGCCACCAAGAATTAAACCCAAGCAAACCAACACTAAGGAAGTTAGCAAAACACACACAAGCCAACATACAATCACTAACAACTTTGTTTCAATGTTGAAACAAAAATCATAAAATACTAAGACTATTGGTTTCTTAAAGGAATTGTGGCACCAACATTTGATATTTATCTATACTAGGTTTGAAACCTATCGCGTTGCGGCAGCGGTTTAACGCAAATTCTGTCAGTATCAGTTAAGTTCGTCACGACCCTACACTAAATCGAAAAAAGTATATGTGAACGCCCGAAATAGTGTCAGCAGACTTACAACTTATGATTAAAGCGGCACATATACGGTCGATATCGGTTAGGTTCATACCGGCACCGACGCTAAATTAGAAAAATAAATTAGTAAGCGTATAGCTTATGATACAAAAATAATATATATAAAACGACGTTTATTCGGTTGGCAAAATACAAGGCCTTGTGACGGAAAATTCGGTCGGTATCGATAGGTTAGCCACGACACTAGAACTAAGCCTAAAAAATAATTTCGAAAATTAACAAATTTAAAACAAAAAAAACTGACAAAACACGAACATTGTAGCGGCAAATTG